>NC_092254.1:2782500-3082500 GCF_036320965.1 Panulirus ornatus | reverse complement strand
TTCCCTAGTTGTGACATTGTTTACATTTGCTGTTGTGACAGAGTAGATGTCATATAACACAAGAATGTTAGCAAGGTGAGGATTGGCAACATACTACCTTGCCTTATCAATCTTATCACACAATACTGATATTTCTGATTGATCAGGTTCACGTAATCGGTTAGCCAGTGCATGAATTATATTTATGATTTATAGCACTTCTGCGAAGGTATTTAGTTATAGACTCCTGTTCCAAATTGTCTTTTAAGAAAAGACATTGTTTAATGGTTTTGATATTTCTTAAGCTAGTGCGTTCATATACAGGTATCTCTTCTCATCCCGTCTGACTATCAGTGCATGACAAGATCATGAAAAGTAGGATTTCACGGGAAAATCATGATTGGTCTGTTTATGTAAACGAGAAAATCTGGCTCTTCGTGAACAATGGTCATGTGATAGTGACGGATGTTGGACTGCTTCTGCCACTCCACCTGACTCTCATTCCCCAGCATATATATATTATCGTCTCCTTCGAGAGTTGTAACGTATTTAACCTTTCATAAAACCATTCAGAAGTCAAGGCCAGTGTTGTAAGAGGAAGGTTCACGGTGTTGTGACGTTACAACATTTTGTGATTTTCAATTTTTTTTTTTTTTTTTTGTCATTTTTAAAGCCAGAATAGACTTAGCGTCTTACAAAGTGTATGATAACGCTCGTAGCTACACAGACAAGCACTTCAGTACAAATGGAGTTTGTATATAGTTATGCTCGCTACCCCACGGAAAAATACTGATGAATTATGTATACACATGAAGAGGATGGCCTAATTTTTTTGTTCGTGTCTTGTGTTGTCGGTGAGGAGGCAAGAGTGTTACGGGGGGCCTGACTGCCACTTCCCCACGCCGTCATTACACCGGTCACGTGATGCTGGGAAATGAACAATGAAAACTTTTACTTCCATAATTGTTCCAAGCATTTTTGGTGTAATGAGCAGGTGTGTGCTTCTATGAAAGACGCTTGGTGCTTCACAGGAACTGTTTTTAGGAACATATGCTGCGTTAAGGCTGCGCTATTTAAAGTAGCAGGGAAATGATGGATTTCTTTGCGATAAGTTTTCTAAAGGCACTCTAAATGATGAAACCTAGCGGCGTAACTCCGTGCTCTAAGTCCGGTAACACACGCACACACACATTACAATATATATATATATATATATATATATATATATATATATATATATATATATATATATTGCAATAGGTTAGAGTTGTGCGCGTGATCTAGTATTTGCTGATAACCACGAGGAAAATGAAGCACGATAAGTTCCCATGCGCATTTTTGTGCAATGATCACATCGTCAGGGGAGATACAAGGTACAAGACTCAGAACAGTCACTTTATGCACAAAGAAGAAGCGGAGCTGAGACGCCGTTGGTGCACCAGAGTTTCCGGTTGGCGGTGTTCTGGTCTGGCGCCAAGCGGGTCTTCAAGATTTGATTTTGCGGATAAGGCAGGGAACCGTATGCATTTTTTTTTTTCTCTTTACCTTCGACCAAGGTATGGACGCAGCTGAGTATGGTAAAGTATCTGGATATCTCAAGGCTGCATGAAATACCGTACCAGGCAGCCTTGTCACGCATCTAAAATGTCGCTGTTGCTGTGAGGTTAAACAGGTACACTCATGTTATGTCCGTCTGTCAGACTACATCATCATCTCATGGTGTCAGACTGGCCCACAGGTCGTCTGGTTTATGTTGTGAACGACAGTCAGGGTTGGGTGTGTGGTAGTACACCCAGGGAGGCTTAGGTGAGTGGGATAACCTAGATTAGGTGAGTGGGATAACCTAGTTTAGGTGAGTGGGATAACCTAGATTAGGTGAGTGGGATAACCTAGTTTAGGTGAGTGGGATAACCTAGATTAGGTGAGTGGGATAACCTAGATTAGGTGAGTGGGATAACCTAGATTAGGTGAGTGGGATAACCTAGATTAGGTGAGTGGGATAACCTAGATTAGGTGAGTGGGATAACCTAGATTAGGTGAGTGGGATAACCTAGATTAGGTGAGTGGGATAACCTAGATTGGCTACTAGTAAAGCTTGTTGTGACCTCCCCTAACCCCCCCAACTCTCTGTACAAATATGAGAGTATGAGGCTCGTGGCTGAGGAATGTTCCCCACGAACCTAAGAATGGACACCACACCTACTGTGTGTGTGTGTGTGTGTCAGTATGACGGTAGAGAATAACGGTGCTTTGAAACAAGCCAGCCATCCTGGCCTCATCTCTCTCTCTCTCTCTCTCTCTCTCTCTCTCTCTCTCTCTCTCTCTCTCTCTCTCTCTCTCTCTCTCTCTCTCTCTCATATATGTTACTTTAACCAGAACGTAGCAGCTGTAGACATACATCACGTATATATGTCATGGTATGACCCTCCTGACACGCTGCGCTGGTGAGAATGGTCGTTTGTTCTCTGGTCTGGGACACAGGTACCCACCCACCTTACCCACCTTGTGGTTCCTGACACCTGTGAGGGACACACCACTCACCTCTCCATACGTGCGCCTCATCCATTGATCTGGAATAAATATTATGTTTACGTCGTTGGGTTGTGAATGAAGCGTGGATCAAGTGGGTGAGGTGGTGTACAGTGGAGCGGGCCCAGCAGCAAGCTACGTTTGTGTTGATTGTTGAGACGTGGTCTTGGCGGATGTGGGGTTCCTGACGCCCCAGGGAGGAAATACCACACACATGATGCTCTTCTTCCAACACGACGGAACGACCCATTGAGCACGACGGAACGACTACTGAGCACGACGGAACGACCCATTGAGTACGACCTAACGACCATTGAGCACGACGGAACGACCGTTGCCCGTGACCAGCACGACAGTGTGACCCTTTGAGCACGATGACATGACCTCCAGGTATGGTTTCCTATACTCCGAGCTGGTGGTGAAGATCACATGGGAAGACGGAAGACACAATACCAGATGGTCAGTGGCCATGTTGTCTGATACATTATTAGCGTAGTCTCGCTCTGTATGGATGGAGGTGTTGGGTAAGAGCAGAAGGTAACTCCCTCACCTACCACTGTAGATGGAGACGGGTGGAGGAGGAGCAAGCCCTGTGTGAGTGGTGGGTTGAGGAGGAGCAAGCTCTGTGTGAGTGGTGGGTTGAGGAGGAGCAAGCCCTGTGTGAGTGGTGGGATGAGGAGGAGCAAGCCCTGTGTGAGTGGTGGGTTGAGGAGGAGCAAGCCCTGTGTGAGTGGTGGGTTGAGGAGGAGCAAGCACTGAAGACCCAGTGGCATCTGGATGTGACCTTTGCCTTCTGTGTTAAATAGACGGTTGTCAGGCAGGGCTGGCTGGGGTGCAGAGGTCAGGGGTCACCGCTGGCTGGCTGCTGAACACCCCGTTCTTCATCTTGTGTCATGTTCTCCCACAGCATGTTGACTTCCTGGACCCCTCATGTTCCTCTGTGTCACCTCATGTTCTCCGGGATTATCATACGCCAGTGGCCCAGGTGTCCTGCCGCACCACAATTTCTCTCATGTCCCCCCTCTCCCTCACTCTCCCGTCCCACATTACTGACAATCCTCCATTTTCTGTAACTTTCCCGTTTTCTGGCGTGGGTTCCCCCCACCCAACCCCACCCCGGGGCTGCCTTGAGTTTTGTGTTTTTGTCATGTTCCCTGCGGTGCTCAGCGTGTCCTCACCTCCCCTCATGTTCCCTGCGGTACTCCTGCTGGGGTATACTGGTACTCCTGCTGGGGTATACTGGTACTCCTGCTGGGGTATAATGGTACTCCTGCTGGGGTATACTGGTGCTCCTGCTGGGGTATACTGGTACTCCTGCTGGGGTATACTGGTACTCCTGCTGGGGTATACTGGTATTGACGCTTGAAGACATGGTTTCGTTCAGAGAACCTCAGGTGAGGTTGTAAACTGGGGTTTACAGTCATTACCTGACGTGTTAATATAACCACCACGAGGCATGATGGTGTACACGAGGTATGATGGTGTACACGAGGTATGATGGTGTACACGAGGCATGATGGTGTACACAAGGTATGTTGATGTACACGAGGCATGATGGTGTACACGGGGTATGATGATTTACACGAGGTATGATGGTGTACACGAGGTATGATGATGTATACGAGGTATGATGGTGTACAGTCAGGTCCCAGCAATATGATGACTCATGCAACCATGCCCTGTACACTGCCATTCTTCTGTTATGTCGTAGCTGGTTATAGATCACGTTAATTAATGTTTCATATCTCTATTATCATATTTGGTCGAGATAAGATTAAATCCTTTATGTCTCGCTCTGGCCTCACCTCTTCTGTCATGGTTCTGAGACAAGTTGACAGTACAGAAATACAGTTTGTTTTTTCCAGAGTTTATTAGTTGGCAGGCGTCAGTCAGTCAGGGTGTTTAGCTTGCCCCAACACACATGATTTGCCAACAGGTTTTCTTTTTTTCTTTTTTTTTAGGTTGACAAATATCAGTAAGTATGGCTGGCCCCGAACCCACTAACAGAAGCATAAATTCTGGTGAGATTCTAGGCTAAAAAAGAATTACATTAGGTAGTCTGTCGTGTAGGAAATGATATATATATATATATATATATATATATATATATATATATATATATATATATATATATATATATATATATATTATCCCTGGGGATAGGGGAGAAAGAATACTTCCCACGTATTCCCTGCGTGTCGTAGAAGGCGACTAAAAGGGGAGGGAGCGGGTGGCTGGAAATCCTCCCCTCTCGTTTTTTTTTAATTTTCCAAAAGAAGGAACAGAGAAGGGGGCCAGGTGAGGATTTTCCCTCTAAGGCCCAGTCCTCTGTTCTTAATGCTACCTCGCAAATGCGGGAAATGGCGAATCGTATGAAAAAAAAAAAAAAAAAAAAAAAAAAAAAAAAAAATATATATATATATATATATATATATATATATATATATATATATATATATATATATATATATATATATATATCGTATTGTGTATGGCTTGGAAGAATGAGTGAGGCAGGAGTGAGGATCAGGAGGTGTGCTGGAGAATGAGTGAGGCAGGAGTGAGGATCAGGAGGTGTGCTGGAGAATGAGTGAGGCGGGAGTGAGGATCAGGAGGTGTGCTGGAGAATGAGTGAGGCGGGAGTGAGACTGCTATTTGTGTGTGGCGGGGGAGTTTATACGCTCATGGTCCAAGGCTGGGCCAGCATGCCGAGGCTCATTGGGTCGTACCGTCGTGCTCTAGGGTCGTACCGTCGTGCTGCAGGGTCCGTACCGTCGTGCTGCAGGGTCCGTACCGTCGTGCTGCAGGGTCCGTACGGTCGTGCTGCAGGGTCTGTACCGTCGTGCTGCAGGGGTCGGTGGCAGGTGATGGCCGCTATTATCGTACGTCTGTCATGACTGTTGTCGTTAATAGTATTATTTTGATAATGATTGACTTTTTCCATTGCAGGTGGAGCAGTGACGCTGAGCAGCCTACACTATGGTGATAGTAACAAGGGTAAGTACCTTGTTTGTGGTGGTTATCTGTGCTGGTGGTGGCTACGTGCTGGGAGTTCACTGGCCAAATTAAGTTACTGGCCAAAATATGTGCTGTTGTTGATCATGTCTTCCTTGTTAATATATATATATATCCCTGGGGATAGGGGAGAAAGAATACTTCCCACGTATTCCCTGCGTGTCGTAGAAGGCGACTAAAAGGGGAGGGAGCGGGTGGCTGGAAATCCTCCCCTTTCTTGTTTTTTTTTAATTTTCCAAAAGAAGGAACAGAGAAGGGGGTCAGGTGAGGATATTCCCTCTAAGGCCCAGTTCTTTGTTCTTAACGCTACCTCGCTAACGCGGGAAATGGCAAATAATATGAAAAAAAAAATATATATATATATAGCATATAAACGCGCACTTTCATAGAGCATATAATGCCCTCGAAGAGTAGGATTCGAACCCGGGACGTTTTGCGTGTTAGTTGAGAACACTAAACGCTCGGCTATGATCGCCCCTAATAGGGAGAAAACGATTCAGTTAGAATTCTAACCACTTGACTGTGATCGCCTCTAATAGGGAAATGACTATTCGATTACTAGTAAACGAATGGTCATTTCCTTATTAGGGGTGACATAGCCGAGTGGTTAGTGTTCCCAACTAACATGCAAAACGTCCCGGTTTCGAATCTTTGTTGTTGAAGGGCATGTTCGCCATTTCCCGCACTAGACATAACAGGTGAGTGCACGATTGTTGGCACCTCACCTGGCCAGCGGTGAAGCCTGCCAGCGAGCGAGGGAGGGAGGGAGGGAGGGTTGTCAACGGCGTGTGACACCTGCACGACAGGTGATGCACCACACTGGAGGAGGATCTGCCACCCGGAAAGAGGCGGAGGTTCTCGCCATTTTGGAGGGTCGCGCCTGGGTGACTGGCTCTCA
The DNA here is from genome assembly GCF_036320965.1 of Panulirus ornatus. Taxonomy (NCBI): domain Eukaryota; kingdom Metazoa; phylum Arthropoda; class Malacostraca; order Decapoda; family Palinuridae; genus Panulirus; species Panulirus ornatus. Next base: position 3,076,079 of record NC_092254.1, on the reverse strand, counting down.
TGTGTTGGCGGAGGAGAAAGTTGAGCGGAGATCCTCTTGTCGACATGACCATAACACACCGTCCACGTCTCCTCCGTGTGTCGTCATACTTAAGGTCTGGAGATGACGCGGGAAGGCCATGAGTGTCAGGTGGTGATCATATAACGCATGGCCGCTACAACTTGCCATATTGTCCTACATACGTCGTCTCCTTACACTCGCCACATTGGACATATTGTCCTTCATACTGTGATGGCTTACCCAGGACCTTGTCGTATGGGATATATTACAAGGATTTTTCCACTGTATATCATCAGGTTGCCACAGGAAAGGACACAGAACTGAGATTAACATAATACTCAGGATATATATATATATATATATATATATATATATATATATATATATATATATATATATAGACTTGATGACGTAAGTCTTGTCTGACTGTTTTAGTGACGTCATAAGTGTGTGCAGTGTGAGGTATGGGAAACGTTGTCCAAACGTTTGGCTGAAACTTGTAACAGTTGTTGTTGGTGTTGTTCCACCTGGTGTATGTTGTGCTGCTGAGGGTTGCATGGCCTGGTAGCAGCCATGCCAGGTAGACCTGTCATGCAGTAGGGTCAGGCAGGGTGTTGCTGTCATACCTTCATGATGGAGAGGATGTTTGATGGTTAGTAATGATAACCAGGATAATGATATAATGATTAGAGAGAACCTAGGGTCATCATCGACTGGTTGATAAGGGACAGGTGGACATGACCTGAGTCTATGATGACCCACACATGACCTGGATGTATGCTGACCCCCCCACCACATGACCTGGTTGTATGTTGATCTCACCTTCAAAAGAAGCGTTGCTCAGAGTGTGTGTGTGTGTGTGTGTGTGTGTGTGTTAATCTTACCGGCTGTTAATGCCACCTTGCTTAGGGGCTTTACCTGAGTCACATGAGGGCCTCACCTGAGTCACATGAGGGCCTCACCTGAGTCACATGAGGGCCTCACATGAGTGTCACATGATACACAAGTACCATGAAGACCAGAGTAGCTGGAGAGTGTGTACATTAAGTCATGGTAAGGTGTGGAGAGGTCGTGCTCTTCTTCTCCTTATCTGTACATCACGTGTGGGAACTAATTACAACACTTCTTTGTCTTATGCAATATTTTACATGGTTTTACACTAATAGTTCTTATCACTGCTTATTACTAGTGGTAGTTACTCTTAATGATAGGGGTGTGGACCCCTAATTATAGGAGGTGGGCACCCCCTAATTGTAGGGCTGTAGAACGGTAATTATAGATGTATGCCCCTAATGATAGGGGTGGGATTCTAAACTTTTACGGTGGGATTCCAGCCCTTTTGCAAGCTACGAATCCGTTACTCCAGCATCAGGCAACCAGATACTGTATACAGACGTCTGTCAGAGAACCCGATGTGTATCAGAAATCAGGGAAGAGAGAGAGAGAGAGAGAGAGAGAGAGAGAGAGAGAGAGAGAGAGAGAGAGAGAGAGAGAGAGACCTCGTGTGTTAGACGAAAGACTGAATCATGCAAGAGAGAGGGGACAGATGGAGGGAGGAGAGCAGCCAGAAGGCCTTGCATCGCGGTGTTGTGTTAATATGAGTTCAGTGAAATCCGTTATCTTATCGGCCTTATCAAGGGGCCGACATTCCAGTGCGGCTGTGGTGTATGTCCGGGCTTTACCCTCTCCTCCGGGACAGTTGCTGTCGGAAGGACGGCACAGCTGGGCAGTACCGGAGGACAGTAGTCTGGTTTAGGAGAGTAGTTGGGGGGCTCGGCATCGAGTGTTAGGACGTCTGCCTGTCACGGAGCTACTGCCAGAGGTGCGACAGGCCGAGGACACGGGTACCACAAGGCAAGGATTCGACGAGGTTGTGATAAGACGGCTGTCGCAGGTTCCCCGCCGGAGTACCACTCACCTCAAGGCTGTCCCTCTGATTCTTTCTGTAGGTAGTTACTGTAAGGGGGACGTGGAGTGTAGGCAAGTCGAGTGGGTTGGTGTAGCTGGTCCACGGAGTGTGGAAGTGACATAAAGAGTGAGACGGTGATGTGTAGAGGGGAAACAGGAGGCCGAGTCGATTTCCTCTGTTGTTCTGGACGCTTAGGTCTCTTGGTGCTAGAGGTGTGGGGCCCTGGGCTGGAGGCAACTGGAGCAGTTGGCCTGTGTCTTTGTGAACACAGACAGACACACGCATACCCAGGGCTTAGGTGTCCTTCCTCCCTCCCCGTAGCACCTAAGATAGGGCGGATCATTACGTAATGAGTGCCTGTATATCAGAGGTGTTCAGGGCTCCTGATAAGTCTTGTGCCACCTATGAGTCAAGCCAGTGAGTTACCCGCTACACTCCGCCGGCCGTATACACCTCCTGTGGTTCTGCCATTAGCCACACATCTACCCAGGTGTATAGACACTTAGATCTTCAGAAGTGTATAACACTCTGGTGTGTAGACCTTCAAGAAGTTCGATGTAGCCTCAGGTTGATTTCTGAATGTCATACATGTAGACATAACGAGTGGAATTAACTTGTTGCAAACGGCAATAAGATAAGGGTGGTTGACGCACCGGGCTCGGTCAGCGGCCTGGACGACCTGCATAAGACAAGTGTGTGTGTGTGTGTGTAGCCAGAGACCCCGTCTACCTGAGGTTGACCCTCCTGGATGACAGTGTAAACCCAGCGAGCAACATGACCAAGGATAAGGAACATGGCAAGGATAAGAATAAACATGACAAGGAAAAGGAGAAGAAAAAGAAGGAACCCAACAAGACTTTCTTCTCGGTGAGTTGGTTAAGGCTGTTGAGGTTTTACGTTAGGTCTGGACCGGTGATGTATTAGGTCTGGACCAGTTGTGATGTTAGGTCTGGATTTAACCCTATTTAACCTGGTAATTGGAGTTCAGCCATTTTTCCTGTAGGAATATAGCCATATTTGACATCGCATTTAAGCTGTGTTATCATTAGGCTGGACTGTACCTAGCTTGAGAGTGAACTTAGTTGAGACTTGTGTTGCTGTATAATTGTAGTATATGCAACTGTTTCCCCCCTTTCCATCAAGAGGGGTGATACTCAAGGTTCTTTCTTCGCTGCTACACTTTTTCTCCTTTTTCTCAACAATTTCCTTTCTTCAACAAGTAACCAATTGCTCTCAGACGCTGACGAATCAACACTGCGTTTCCTCCATGTCCTTCATTACTGCTCTTCCTTCCCTAACTCCAACTGCATCTCCTCCCGACACAACTTCCTCATCTAACTCAGACCTGGGAACAGGATATCTCAGTGGGGGAGACAAAATCTGGTGATGTCTCGTGACTCCCAAGACTCGGTTTCTGCCCGATTCTCTATCGAAAATTCCTCACAGCTTTCCTCTCCCCTTGAACGGCTCTGTGATTCCACCTCTTGACCCAGTGAACATACTTGGTATTAGTGTAACATCCACTCTGTCCTGGACGCCCTCACATTATACGGGAATAGCTAAGTCTGCCTCTTAAGAAACTGGGCGTCGAACTTCTTTTCTTCCGAACAGTTGCTCCGTTTATACAAGGGATTGATCCATCCTTGTATGGAGGACTGCTCTCCCATCTTGGGCGGTTCTACCTCTGAATCCTTCCTTACACAATATTCGAAAGCGGTCCGACCTATCAACTCTCCCAGGCTGACTACCAAACTTGACCCCCTTCCCCTACGCCGCAAATATGGTTTACTTTCCCTCTTCTATAGGTATTATTTTGGTTGCTGCTCCCGAGAGCTGGTTGCTCTTGTGCTCCCCCACCATGAGCTAGACCACGCTGCTAAACCCGGCGAGCTTCTGCGTCAGGTGTGGGCCATTAGCAACTGAATGGTGGGTAGTTCTGATCACTTGTTTCTTTCCGTCCACCTCGAAGCTTTGGAGGTGTTTACCCTCTCGTGTCTCTCACAGTAACTGTGACCTGGTACATTTCTGAGGGACGGGAGGCCAGGTGGTTCTTTGGCAGGAGTCGAGCTACGTTTCAGGCAGGAGTGAGATTATTTTTTTTTTTTTCGGGAAGTAGAGGCATGTTTCCCCCTAGGGAGGGGAGGGGGAGCCCACATTTCCCTGGGGTGGAGTACGGATGCCCCGGGGGAGCCATATTTCCCCAGGGGTGGAGCACGTTTGGCGGAGGTTGACTGCGGGAATCGAAGCGTGTCACCCCACGAGGCTCCCACACTGTGTCACACTCCCCGGCCCTCCCGCCTCACCCTGTTGCCCTAATTTCCCCTCTCCCCCACCCTCCCACTTCCTCTCCCCCGCCCATTTCCTCTCCCCCGCCCACCTGCTGCTCCGCCCACCCCCTATCCTCCCCTACGTTAAGGTCCCCTGGTGCCACAGGTCCAGGTCCTGGGTCGTCCAGGAGAGATACTGTAAATATATAATACGTTCGGGACATTATGGAAAGAGGAAGCAACTGGAAAAAGGAAGGAAGAGTTGGCTGGAAATTGTCTCGTGTGTGTGTGTGTGTGTGTGTGTGTGTGTGTGTGTGTGGTGCACAAGTCCCCAGCACACTAACTCTGACAAACAATGGACGTCCCAAATCGTATCGTCCTCGTCAGCCAAGATCGTCCGCGGTGCCTCGGGTCCCGGCAGCGTCGAGCGATCCCATGTGGGTCCGGGCCAAGAGCTTGGGGGTGGTAGGAAGTGGCGGCCATGATGCTGAATATTGAACCGGAATGGAATTAAGAGATGAGAATCTGGCCAGTAGTGTTATTGTCCCGGAGCAGTCAGTCTCTCTTACCTGTGGACGCACACGCTACCCCCACACACTCCTCTCTTCCCCAGGCGTCCGTCCGCTCTGTAGGCGACGTTCCGCTCCGTTCCTCAGACGTACATCTGATGTGTTCCTCAGACTGTGTGTGTGTGTGTGTGTACAGCAGTAGGATGGCAGAGTGAACTGTGCGGGTCACGAAGTGTTCCCTGGTGTACACACGCTATAGACTAGTGCAGTGCTCCTGGATAAACTTGAGATAGTGAACCTGGATCATTATCTACACTCACCTGCTTTATGTGTGTGTGTGTGTGTGTGTGTGTGTGTGTGTGTGTGTGTGTGTGTGTGTGTGTGTGTTTAATTATCAATTTATCCTGTACGAGGAGGGAGCTTTACACTCGTAGGGTTCCGTCTCGTGAGCATCCTCCACCGTCATGTACCGTCTTGAACTTTACGTATGTTGTTAGTCTCAACCATCGCCTCCGTCATTCGAATCCTTGTGTGTATATGTGTGTGTGTGCCATGAAAATCCACATCCAAAGTTACATCACATGGTGTAGACGGGGTTGTGTTAAACATGACAAGTGGCGTGCCACAGGGATCAGGTTTGGAACCGGGTTTTTTTTTTCACATGTGAGTCATTGATAGTTAGGCAGCATTGTAAGATATCGAAATTCACTGCGGACGTTACTAAACTGGGAAATAAACCCTCCACTAGATACTGAAAGTCTGCGGCTTCAGTCTTCGCCAGTCATTGGTGCGTCCCCAGCTTTATTATTTGGCTCAGTTTTGGTCACCGAGCGTAAGAACAACTATAGACAATAGAGAGAGTACAGAGGCGAGTTGTCGAGGTGATTTCCCGCCCTGAGAACGAAATGCTTTGTGAGCCGACTAAATGACTTGAATCTATACATCTTTAGAAGAGAGAAGATTTAGAGGCAATTTGATAAGTGTTCAGATTGGTCAAAGGTTTCGATCATCTGTATCTAACAGGCTCTTTAATGATGGAATATTTTGGTTTCAGTCGTAGGAATAAAATGGGTCGGCAACGTTTTACCTCGACTGAGGTGAACTGTTTTGTCTTGAACTAAACATAATCGTATCCTGGATACAGTAGTTGAGCGCAGTTAGTACCAGAAATAATAACAGACTTCTGGGAATATTTCGCCTCAGCTCACGAGTAACATCCTTTGTTTTCGTCCATAGTTGTAGGAAAAGGTTGCTGGTTTCCTCTCTGAAATATGTGTATGTCTCTCTCTACTGTAACCTGCTACGGTGATCTCCTGGGCTGTGACACACAACCTCGTCTGTAACCAATGCTCTGCTGTTCTTTGGTCTAACTTTTGTATTACTTATTCTTACATAGAGGGAGGGAGGAAGTCTTTCTTTTCACCCCCTCTAGGGCCTACATCTCTCTTGATTCATCTTTTTTCATCTTACGTCCGAAGTCAGCCCGCAACACACCGCTGGGTCCTGACGAAGCTGTAGAGGGAACAGAGACTCATGGGTTACTGTGGCATGGCCGGTACCTCTCCTGAGGTGACCAGCACCTTCTCTGGACTCCGGATGACTCCACGTCGTTTCTGGAGGTTTGACTCGGGTTTCTTGTGTGTTCCTCATCGCTGCTCAGGTGTCGTCCTGGAGGTAATTAGTTCCTCCCTGATTCACAGAGTTGTTGTTGTCCCCCACTCACTCGTCTCTCTCGTGACCGTCAACCACAGCAAGAAACGAGAGAGTTGCAGTGGATGTCTAGTGTGTGTGTGTGTGGCTCTGCCGTGGTCGCTACCCCGTCCATGGCTTAGTTCGTGTACAGTTTGACTGGCCTCTCACTGTCCCTCACAGGAGAATGTGTGGTCTTGTGTGTGTGTGTGTGTGTGTGTGTGTGTGTGTGTGTGTGTGTAAGACCTACCCAGGGTAGGTTGGGTTAAGAGTATTTCTTTCAACGTAAAATTAATCTATACGACCTTACCCACATACCTGACTTTTCCATTTTCAATATCATCATTGTTTCTGAAGAAATTTTTGATATTATAGAGAATGGTTCTTAAGATGTGGGAAAAATGTGCCAATCAGTTCTGTTTACAGCACTCTTGAGTGTGTGGAACTCTGGGAGAGTGTGTGAGACCAAGGGAGTGTGTTGGGAGTGTGGTTGAGGCTGGGAGAGTGTGCTCTGAGTGTGTGAAACTGTGGGAGGGTATCTTTTTTTTTTAGGGGGAGGAGGGGATTGGCAGAGTGCGTTGTGAGTGTGTGGGACGATGGGTGTTACGAGTGTGTTGGACTGTGGGAGTGGTATGAGTGTGTGGGAGAGTGTGTTGGACTGTGGGAGTGTTATGAGTGTGTGGGAGAGTGTGTGGAGGGTGTTGGATTGTGGAGCGTCCAGAGTCAGGCTAGGATGCCCAGGTGCCTGTTTAACGCCGGCCCATGTCCCCACCGGACCCACCCAGGTACACACACACACACACATGATGCTGCTCTTATGTTGCCCTCATGTTGGTACTGTGACCTTAATGTTGCTCTTATGTGGCGTTGTTCAGAGGGTAGTCCTCCAGCTGTGGTGGTGTTCAGAGGGGAATCCTCCAGCTATGGTGGTGTTCAGAGGGTAGTCCTCCAGCTGTGGTGGTGTTCAGAGGGTAGTCCTCCAGCTGTGGTGGTGTTCAGAGGGTAGTCCTCCAGCTGTGGTGGTGTTCAGAGGGTAGTCCTCCAGCTGTGGCGTTGTTCAGAGGGTAGTCCTCCAGCTGTGATGGTGTTCAGAGGGTAGTCCTCCAGCTATGGTGGTGTTCAGAGGGTAATCCTCCAGCCGTGGTGGTGTTCATAGTGGAGTCCTCGTGCGACTCTGAACTTTGTTGTGGTCTTCCATTGTTTATTTATTTACCGGTCATGACTGAGTAAGAGGCAACGCTGATTGCAGACATTGGCTTGGGTCTTTATCATGGTCTGCACTGTTTACACTGCCCACTGCTGAACAGGTGCAGTAGATGGATTAGTCTGGTCCAGGAGCTGGTGAACTCAGCCGAGTCACAGGAATGGTTGGAACAGAGACCTGGTTAATCCAGACGCAAACATCTGATTAACCCAACAGCACCTCCGACATTAAGCTGTTCAATTGATTATTGTTCACGTCTCTGTTTGAGGGAGTAATGATCACAAGATAAAAGTAAATGTATATATATTTCTTAGTGTTATTTGGGTAGTGGAGAGAGGAGATTCATCTTAATGAGGCTTAAGAGACTGTGGTTCGCGCTAACCGAAAAACGGATGGAGAAAAGGTTGTCAGGAGCTGTGAGTCACAGATACTGTAGTAGGGCTGCCACCTCCACCTCCACTGCTGGCTGACGTGCGTGTGTGCCACATTCGTGCAGTACGGGGAGGGAGCTGTGCACTGATGGGGCCTTATGTGTGTGCTTGACACCAGTGAGGTGCTCTACCTCTTTACCTCTCATTTTCATCACGTTTATATCTAATAATCAGTTTGTCATTTCGTCTTTCTCTTGTGTAATCATCTGTCATTCAGCCTCGATAATGTTGATGTTTCAGAGGTATATCCTCGAGGTCTTGCCCTGTGGTTGGTGTGTGTGTGTGTGTGTGTGTGTGTGTGTGTGTGTGTGTGTGTGTGTGTTAGGCTGTCTCGTGTGTGATCCTCTCCTCCCTTCTGGGAAGAATCACTCACTATCAACATCATGGAGGCCGTCCATTCGTTGAGCTGGAGGATGCCACGCCCCTGGGTACAGGCCAGGTCATGGGTCATGTTTGCCTGTAATCTGTCGATCACTGTAGCCAGGGGTAAGGCTGTAGTGTTGACTGTACCTCAGATGTGGTATATCGGATGGTGTCTGGTTGGGTCATGTCTTGTTATTGCTCAAACGAAGTATTTTCTTATCTGTTCCCCATGATGGTTGCAAGGCACATTTATGATCATCTCTGGTCGATTCTTCAAGACTTTCTTTCGTAGTTTTTCCGTCCATCTCTCCTCATTCTAGTACACAACTACACACCTTATCGTCCCTACACGTCTTCGTTATCCTCTGAGGTCGTAACTTACCACTCCCAAGTGTACGAGTCTTGTCTCACTGTCTCGTGTATTCGTCTTAATGACTTTCTCTTGCCAGACTTAGCAGAACCATCTCTAACGGTGGTCTGTATTCTGGATGTTAGCGTCCCAACATACGTGTCCAGATAAGTCGCTCACTTCAGTATTAGATTTTTCTACCTCGTCTTTTAAATGCAATGGTTGGCATGTTTATCGTAACGTCTCCTGGTGAATCATATACTCATTCGCTGGGCGTGCCACCTTCACTTTCTTATGTATTTTATGTACGTTATGAACGTTTTTCTCAGTACATTCTAAGGATTTATACTTATGATTACTTCCATCTGTGTCTCGCTATATCCACCAACCATCTCTTCAACTTAATGAGGTAGACGTGTGTGTGTGTGTGTGTGTGTGTGTGTGTGCACGTCAGTGTTGTATATCAGTACGTTTGTTTACCTTTTCCTTGACACAGTGTAATGTTACAAGCGTCTGTAGAAGGAGTGATAAATAAAGGACGAGTGTGGCTTCCCCGGGCCGGCGGCAGCGGCGGGCCAGTGTGTGGTGGGAGCCAGTGAAGGCCGTGACTGAGCCTGAGCAGGACCTGAGGTGTGAGTGCCAGTGAATGATGTAAGGTCATCATGAACGGCGAGAGGGACCACGAGGTCACCAGCCTGGAGGAACATCACCACCTGGGTCGAGGAACAGGTCTTCAACGAGTAGGAAATGCTAGCTCAAAGGACCCTGGAAGATGTCCTCACAAAACAGGCCAAGCTAGGTTAGATGACCCAAGAATAGGTCCTGACAAGACATTGGTGAAGGATCGGGAAGGTCCTCACAGCATAGCCAAGGCTAAGTTTAAGGATCAAGGAGCGGGTCCTCACAAGGCTGTGTTAAGGGACCCACCCATGGGTTCCATGAACGCTCTTCAGTTCGAGGCTGATGGCTTTGTTGTGGACGTCCAGAAAACCTCGGTGAGCAGGCCCATGGCAGGCCCCAGCCCTGCCATGGTTCAGCCTCATTCCCACCCGCAACACCAGGAGCCTAAGGCTGCCACCCACCACCCTTCCGGACATAAAGCCCTGTACAACACGGCGGCTGAGAGAGTCCTTAAGAAAGGTCGGGAATCTGACGGGTGCCACAGGACGGCTGGCCAGGACGTGAGGACCGCGGGCGCAGCGGCGGCGTCGGGAGGAGGCTGGAGGTGCAGCATCGTGCAGGAGAAGGTTAACATCTACGAGACAACCGAGCTGTTGGAGTATGCTGCCTTCAGGCGCTACACGGCCGGCGGCATCAGCGTGGTGGTGGACCCGGAGAGCGGAGTCCAGGACGGCACATGGAAACCTGCGCAGGACCAGTCCGCCAGTGTGGACTTCCTAACCTCCAGACCGGTGTGTGCAGCAACCACTGTCTGGGGCATCATGTAGGGCTGACACCACTGTCTGGGGCATCATGTAGGGCTGACACCACTGTCTGGGGCATCATGTAGGGCTGACACCACTGTCTGGGGCATCATGTAGGGCAGACATCACTGTCTAGGGCATCATGTAGGGCTGACACCACTGTCTGGGGCGTCATGTAGAGCTGATATCACTGTCTGGCTCATCATGTAAGGCTGACAACACTATATAGGCCATCATGTAGATGTAACACTACCATCTGGGTGTCACTGTAGGTCTGGCACTACAACCTTGGTGACACTTTGAGGTCAGCACTACAACCTTGGTGACACTGTAGGCCTGTCATCACAACCTGGGTATTACTCTCTAGGGCTGAAACTACAACCTTGGTATTATAGGGCTGACACTACAACCGTGGTATTGTTGTAGGGCTGACCTACAACCTTGGTATTGTTGTAGGACTCACTACGACTTTGGTATTGTTGTAGGACAGACGCTACAACATGGATGTTATGGTATGGTTAGCACTACAACCTGGGTGTTCCTGTAATGTTGGCACCACCGGCTTGGTGTTCCTGTGGAGCTGGTGTCATTGTCTGGCGTACCTATTCCTCTCCCAGTAACTCATTTTTGTGCTCTGTTTATAAACATGCCTTACTCCCCAGTAGCCTCTGACCTGGTCTCCTCCCCAGTAGCCTCTGACCTGGTCTCCTGTATCTCCACAGGTGGTACCCGCTGACCAGTACTTTCATTTTCATGTGACCTGGTTTCTTCTTCCAGTGGTGACTCAGCCTTCACCCCAGTACATCTCAGAGCTTTTGCTAGGCTGGTGTTTCCTCCCAGTACCTTCTGATCTGAGCTCCCCAGTACATGCTGACCTGTTCGTCCAGTGTTTTCCTCGAACTGCTTCCTCCCATCGAACCTACAAACCTGCCTTCTTCCCATTGTCTCCACAGTATTATCCTTCCTCCACATAACCCACAGAGCTGACATTCACTTAAAGTAATCACTAGTGACCTGGTCAGCCCCACAACTAACCACCACTAATCGAGCAACCTCCTGCAGGGCGACTACATATGGATCGAGCCGGTGTCGAGGCGAGAGTTCGACGTGGCCATCGGGGCGCGGGTGGTGAGTGCCGAGGGTCGCCGCATCCAGGTACTGGACGACGACGGACAGGTGGGTTCTTCAGGCTCCTGTGTTTGTTGCCTCCTGCCTGAGAATGGACATTCACACTTGCTACTGGATTGGTCTTTGTTTATTTGTTTAGTGGGAGCGACAAGGACAGGTGCATGTATTTTGTTGTGCATTAGGTAATGACAGACAGGTGATTTGTGATTGGCAGTTAATGTTTTTGCTGATATATGTGTTTGTTAATGTGTGTTTGTGGATTATTGTGGTCATAGGTTTTGTGTACTAATTTGTTTTAAAGAGTGTTTGTTTTGCTGATGTACTGTATTATCGTAAGTAATGGTGTGTCCTCTTTGTTAATAACTTGGTTTATTTGTGCTGTATTTGTGTTTTGTATTTGTCGATCTTCCGTTTTGTTGTGTATGTTGGTGTTTTATAATGTTTGTTTTATTTATGTTTTTGTGTTTGTTAGTGTTTCATGTTTATTGCTGTAGTTGTGGGATGTTTTGTTTGTTGATGAGTTGTGTTCATTGGTGTATTATGTATTGGTTTGTTATATGTAAAGCGTAATGTTTTATTACTCCAAGGAACAGGTGTTCAAGTAACAGCTGGTAATAGTAAAAGTAACCTTCAGTAACAGAGACTCTTTTCTCGACAGGAACAATGGCTGACCCCAGAGCGAAGAATCAAAGCAATGCACCCCACCTCTGTGCAAGGGGTGGAGGATATGATATCTTTAGGTGACCTCCATGAGGCCGGCATCCTCCGCAACCTACTGATCAGATATAATGAAAACCTAATTTATGTGAGTATTTTCTTTTTAGCAGGTTTACCAGGTAGATGGAGTAGGATTAGAGGACCTGCCTAGGAGGAGTGTCTCCTACATATCTGGAGATTATGTGGTACGGATTCAGGGCAGCTGAAGGAGATAACATCTCTGAGGGGATGATATGGTTTGAGGACTACATTTTCAGGGTAATCGTGTAGCAAGGAGAATTTCACTTTGGGGCTATATATGCTAGAGGGAGCTACACTGTTGGGGCTTTATATGGAAAGAATGGAGTGTATAGGCCAGAACAGACATCTGCAGGTATTGTTTGATATATGGAGCACAACGTTGGAACAATAAGTTGATTAGGAAGAACCTCTTTTCGACAGTGTACTCCTACAGGAGGTCTGGCCAAGGAGAGGGGATGTAGCTAGAGGAAAGTAGATCTAGCCAGGAATAGGAGATGTGGTGAGAGGGAGGGAGTTCTGGTCAAGGAGAGAAGATGTAGCCCATTGAAGGAATGTCGGGGATGAAGGTCTGGCCAAGGAGGCATATATCTAGAGGTCAGAAAGAAGGTCTGAGCAAGGAGTGGGGATATAGCCAGATTTAGGGAGGTCTAATCAAGAAGCGAGAATGTATCTGGAGGGAGAGAGGTTTGGCTGAGATGATGAGATTTAGATAGAGGGAGGGAGGTCTGGTCGAGGCAATGGGGTTGTAGCTAGTGTAAGGGAGGTCTAGACAATGTAGATAAAGGGAGTTGGAGTCTAGCCAAGGAGAGGGGTTAACACTTGAGGGGAAGGAGTTCTGATTAATTAGAGGGGATGTAGCTAGAGGTAATTGATGTTCAACCAGATAAAGGGTTGCCATTTCATTAATAAGAGGTTCCAGATTAAAAGATGAGGATGGAAGTTCTTAGAGTGTATACAGGAAAATATCCTGTATTAGCATGTCATTGAGAACAGTAGAATATGAGGGGATAGTACACTATTATTACTAAATTATATCAGTCAGCCATGAGACACAGAGTATAACCTAAAGGAATAGGTGAAGGGATGATGTGTAAAATAGAGGAAGGGAAGCGATGTTATCAGGGAACTTGTGGTCATTGATATCACATCTTTCTAAGAATAAATTTTTTTTGTCTTCAGCCAAGTGTACTTGCTAGTTGTGACTCTGAAAGAGAGAAAACAAGCACTCAGGCTCACTCATTCTTACTCTTTTACTCTCTTCACCCAATCCCTTTCTCCTTGGTTTTCTTTAGAAATATGCATTTAATTCAGTAATGGGAGGTTTTGCTTGACATTAAAGTAAAACAGCTATAAAACCTTCAGGCTGGTAACTATGTAATTTTTTTATGAATATTGATATTATGATTAAGAATAAAGGGAGGTTTCTTAGTGTTTGATTTTTGTATTCAATATCCAGTGTTTTAAAGATGACATTTAAGCATATCTTCCTTAACAGACGTACACCGGGTCGATCCTAGTTGCAGTCAACCCATATCAGATCCTACCCATCTACACAGTGGACCAAATCAAGCTGTATAGGGGCAAGAAGATTGGAGAGCTGCCACCACACATTTTTGCAATTGGTGACTCATGTTACAACAATATGAAACGTTTCAAACAGGACCAATGTATTGTTATCAGGTATAGATATACTGCAACAGGTACAGAAAAGCCAATGTACATGCTATTTGGTCTGAACAGATATAATGGAACTTTGTGGTGAATGCAGAACTCAGATATTTGAATAGGAGTGGAACAAGTGTACTGAGACTTTGGTAGATATAATTGAATCGGGGCAAAAGAACTAGGTAGATACAAAGGAATCAGGGTAAAGGAGCTGGGTAGATGCAATGGAATAAGGGTAAAAGAGCTGGGTAGATGCAATGGAGTCGGGGCAAAAGAGTTGAGAAGATACAACAGGATTTTGGCAAGTAGTGTAAAATGAATTTAGCCATAGGCATCTAGGCAGCGAACCAGAAATTAGACAGGTTTCAATAAGATTTTGACTTGTACTATGGGAGTGGGACCTTTACCAAAAGAATTTTACAGGTTGAATTGAAACCTTGTATATATAACCCTGGGGATAGTGGAGAAAGAATACTGCCCATGTATTTCTTGTGTGTTGTAGAAGGTGTGATTAAGAAGGGTAGGAAGTGGGTGGCTGGAAATCCTTCCCTCCTGTATTACTTTTCAAAAGATGGGACAGAGCAAGGAGCCAAGTGAGGAATTTTCCCTCTAAGGCTCTGTTTTCTTTTCTTGACGCTACCTTGGTCATGCAGGAAATGGCAAGCACGCATGAAAATGGTTTGGACATGTAGAATGAATGAGTTACAAAAAGTTGACAAAGAGAGTATATTCATCAGAGATGGAGGGAACAAGGAGAAGTGGGAGACCATGTTAGAGATGGAAGGATAGAGAGAAAAAGATTTTGAGCATTCAGGGCCTGAACATGCAGGAGGGTGAAAGGCATACACATGAATACGTACATGTGTGTGTACATGTATGTGATATGTATATTTATGTATATGTACATTTATGTGCACACACGTCTGTGTATGCATATGTACATGTGTATATGTCAATATGTATATGTACATGTACGGGCGTGTATGTATATATGTGAGTATATGAGTGGCTGGGTCTTTCTTTGTTTGTTTCATGGCACCATCTCGCTGATGCTGGAAGCATAATAAAAAAGAAATAATATATGTTTATGCGTGTGTATATGAGAGGATGGGTCTTTTCATGTTTCCTGGCACAACCTCGCTAACGCAGGAAACAGCGATCAAGTATAATAATAGGAAGAAATGTGTGTTATCCCTGGGGATAGGTGAGAAAGACTGCTTCTCACATCAACAACAGGTTGTATGAAATAAAGGTAGCTTGAAATAGTGACTTTATAGCTTCATTATTAGGTGGAGTGAATGAGGTGGAACTAGGCCTTAATTATCAGAAGTGTGACCTAGATTTCATTATCTGATGAAATGGGGCTGGGGCCTCATTTTCAAGTTGATTTAGGTTTTCATTAATGGATGAACTAGGACTTGATTTTGATTATCAGAAGTAGGACATTTTCATAATCAAATATGTTGGAATGTAGGCTTATTTATCAGGGGGAGTGGGAGTTAGGCATTAATGAATCAGTAAAAATGGATGATTATAGTGAATATAAGGTGAAGAGAGGTTTTCCACCTTCTCTAGTGAAACCTTTATATCACGAAGTATTTTCTCTTTAGTGGAGAATCGGGTGCAGGGAAGACGGAAAGCACTAAGTTAATCCTCCAGTATCTGGCTGCCATCTCTGGAAAGCACTCTTGGATAGAGCAACAGATTCTAGAGGCCAACCCTATTCTAGAAGGTCAGTAAATTAATGCTCTTATTAATAGTTCTGTTGAAAAGTTACTTGTATTGGAAATGTCAAGTGGCATTTGAGAATTTCAAATCTTAGAGAAACAACCCCATCCAGAGCCTGCCCATGTATACAGTGTACCATATCGAGATGTAAATCATTATGTTAAGCACTGCAGTCATATAAGGTAGTTTTTGAGAACTGGTACTCATTTCAAGCATATTTTTTATCAAGTAGATATTTATTGTATTCAGGGCAGTAGAATAATTGAAGAATATCTACAACACAACTTAATTGCTGAGTATTTTCACACCTTCACATAACGAAGATCAGATAGTCACCATCATTCACCCAGCATCCATCAGTATCCACCCAGCAACTACACTGTCTTCTTTACAACCACCATCACCCACTCAAGAACCAAACCAACCTCTTTATAACTACATCCATTCATCCAGCAGCGACAACAACATATAATGCAATTATTACTATCTCCTTAGTATCTGCCCAATGACTATTAGCCCAGTAGATTTTACTCTTCCCATGAGAACCTCCACCTTTCACTGATAAAGCAACAATTTTTCCACAGCTTTTGGCAATGCGAAAACAATTAGGAATGATAACTCGTCCCGGTTTGGTAAATATATTGACATACACTTCACAAAGGAAGGAGTGATTGAAGGGGCGTCCATTGAACAGTACCTTCTGGAAAAGTCTCGAATTGTCTCTCAGGGAGCAGATGAAAGAAACTACCACATTTTTTACTGCATGTTGGCTGGGATGACTCGTGAAGAAAGACAAAAACTGGAGTTGACTGATGCATCACAATATAAATATTTGATTGGGGCAAGTATTATCTAAGCTCTTTTTAGTCACTGTGACATACTAGGGCTGAGATTAAGATTCAAGTATATTTTCTCATAATCCATATGCAGTACTTGGAAAGTGACTAATATAAATGTCAGATAAAACCTGAGTATTGATTATATGGGCTTGATGAGGTTCAAAGGGAATCTGTTCTTGGAAACAGTGACCACCTCTTGAATTTTGTCACTTTTTTTTTTCTTCCTTCCATATGCTTTTTGATGTCAGTATTGCAGCTAATTGGAAGCAGTGCTGTGACATCTCAGAGATGGCTGACCAATAGATTCCAATAGAATGTTCATCTTACCAGTCAAAAATTGTTCTCCTTTTCCTTTAAAAGTCAGCATAATCACAACAGAAATCAAATCATTTGCAGAAGCAAATTTAGGGCATTATTTGGCTTGATATATGGGTAGAGAGAACAGTTATATGGAATAGGGATTTCAGATGTGTACTGAAAAAGTTAACTTCTGTGCACTTAATCCATGTTAGTTCTTTAGACTTAATGGAAAACTTGTAAGATTGTCTCTTTACACTTGGGTTTCATAAATGCAGTTTGCTGTTCCTTTAGCACCTGTTAACTTTCCACAGGGGGGCAGCATAACCTGTGAAGGACGTGATGATGCTCGAGAATTTGCCGACATTCGTTCTGCCATGAAAGTTTTAATGTTTAGTGACTCTGAAGTATGGGAAATAATGAAGATTCTTGCTGCAATTTTACACATGGGAAATGTCAAGTTTAGGGGGAAAGTCATAGGTAAGTGTTTAGACTGCAGTGCAGGAAATCTGGCTTGAAGTATGTGTATTAGTGTGTAAGCAAGGAAAACTGAATGGCATTAACTGTAGCTTAAAATGATTTATGAAAGTGTGGAAATTTACCTTGATAAATGTATGTATTTGATTAGGATGATCATATATGTTGAAGTTCTTGATATTGTTCATAACAAAACATGACTGAAAGAGGTAACTTGTTATAATTTGTAGCTGGTCAGTATATCAATGTATATCGTAATTTGTGATTGATAATGTCTTGGATGTTGGTCACAGTAATAGATTGAATTGTAGATAATAGATTCCTGAGGCTGGAATGGTTGTAGATTATGTAGTATTGAGGTTTGTGGATAATAATAATATGGGTGAACTGGGTTTTGGATAATCACTCATTGTTGATGATGTTAAATTGGGTGAAATTGGGTACAGAAGATAGTTGTTGGATTGAACTTGGTTTTTGATAACTAACTGGAATAAATTGGGTTATGTATAATGCTTATGGTGTAATTATCAGCAATGATAAGATTGTAAATGATCATAGTATTTTGAAATTGAACTGGATTTTAATGTTAGAGATAGATTGAATTTTGGATAATGTTTCTAACCTGCATACTTTGATGGTGAAAGAGCTATATGCACATTGATTTATCTTGGAAAAGGGAATGTTTGACATGCCAGCTTCAAGTATAAAGTTTTGGGGAGAAAATAATATATAGAATCTTCATTCACATGGGTATGTTAGATAAAGTGGGTTTGCGACCTTGATATCCTTTCCACAGTTTCCAAAGTTAAGGACCCCAGCCTTCCTCCTTTTTGCATGACTTTGTTTTAGATCTTAATATGATCAAAAAATAATTTGAGATATCAATTGCATTGAATAGGAGTAATTTTTTGAGTACACAGTAGTACAGAGAGTGATATGTTATGATTAGACACTGATACAGGATATTTTGATAAAAGTTTTTTTATTATATATTTTTTTTTATATAATAATAATAATAAATAAATAAATATTTTTTTTATTATACTTTGTCGCTGTCTCCCGCGTTTGCGAGGTAGCGCAAGGAAACAGACGAAAGAAATGGCCCAACCCCCCCCCCATACACATGTATATACATACGTCCACACACGCAAATATACATACCTACACAGCTTTCCATGGTTTACCCCAGACGCTTCACATGCCTTGATTCAATCCACTGACAGCACGTCAACCCCGGTATACCACATCGCTCCAATTCACTCTATTCCTTGCCCTCCTTTCACCCTCCTGCATGTTCAGGCCCCGATCACACAAAATCTTTTTCACTCCATCTTTCCACATCCAATTTGGTCTCCCTCTTCTCCTCGTTCCCTCCACCTCCGACACATATATCCTCTTGGTCAATCTTTCCTCACTCATTCTCTCCATGTGCCCAAACCACTTCAAAACACCCTCTTCTGCTCTCTCAACCACACTCTTTTTATTTCCACACATCTCTCTTACCCTTACGTTACTCACTCGATCAAACCACCTCACACCACACATTGTCCTCAAACATCTCATTTCCAGCACATCCATCCTCCTGCGCACAACTCTATCCATAGCCCACGCCTCGCAACCATACAACATTGTTGGAACCACTATTCCTTCAAACATACCCATTTTTGCTTTCCGAGATAATGTTCTCGACTTCCACACATTCTTCAAGGCCCCCAGAATTTTCTCCCCCTCCCCCACCCTATGATCCACTTCCGCTTCCATGGTTCCATCCGCTGCCAGATCCACTCCCAGATATCTAAAACACTTCACTTCCTCCAGTTTTTCTCCATTCAAACTCACCTCCCAATTGACTTGACCCTCAACCCTACTGTACCTAATAACCTTGCTCTTATTCACATTTACTCTTAACTTTCTTCTTCCACACACTTTACCAAACTCAGTCACCAGCTTCTGCAGTTTCTCACATGAATCAGCCACCAGCGCTGTATCATCAGCGAACAACAACTGACTCACTTCCCAAGCTCTCTCATCCCCAACAGACTTCATACTTGCCCCTCTTTCCAAAACTCTTGCATTTACCTCCCTAACAACCCCATCCATAAACAAATTAAACAACCATGGAGACATCACACACCCCTGCCGCAAACCTACATTCACTGAGAACCAATCACTTTCCTCTCTTCCTACACGTACACATGCCTTACATCCTCGATAAAAACTTTTCACTGCTTCTAACAACTTTCCTCCCACACCATATATTCTTAATACCTTCCACAGAGCATCTCTATTAACTCTATCATATGCCTTCTCCAGATCCATAAATGCTACATACAAATCCATTTGCTTTTCTAAGTATTTCTCACATACATTCTTCAAAGCAAACACCTGATCCACACATCCTCTACCACTTCTGAAACCACACTGCTCTTCCCCAATCTGATGCTCTGTACATGCCTTCACCCTCTCAATCAATACCCTCCCATATAATTTACCAGGAATACTCAACAAACTTATACCTCTGTAATTTGAGCACTCACTCTTATCCCCTTTGCCTTTGTACAATGGCACTATGCATGCATTCCGCCAATCCTCAGGCACCTCACCATGAGTCATACATACATTAAATAACCTTACCAACCAGTCAATAATACAGTCACCCCCTTTTTTAATAAATTCCACTGCAATACCATCCAAACCTGCTGCCTTGCCGGCTTTCATCTTCCGCAAAGCTTTCACTACCTCTTCTCTGTTTACCAAATCATTTTCCCTAACCCTCTCACTTTGCACACCACCTCGACCAAAACACCCTATATCTGCCACTCTATCATCAAACACATTCAACAAACCTTCAAAATACTCACTCCATCTCCTTCTAACATCACCACTACTTGTTATCACCTCCCCATTTGCGCCCTTCACTGAAGTTTCCATTTGCTCCCTTGTCTTACGCACTTTATTTACCTCCTTCCAGAACATCTTTTTATTCTCCCTAAAATTTAATGATACTCTCTCACCCCAACTCTCATTTGCCCATTTGAATTTTTATTTGACATCATTTTGACATGTATCAGTGAGTAATGCATTTGTTGTTTTATTAGGCTTCATAGGATGTTTATGATACAGCATTGGTTATAACAATGAGTGCTCCTTCATATGCTTTTTTCGTTGAATAATATTGTCTTTTTTTTTTTCTTGCTAAAAATAAGCACTGTAATTAGGCTGTTACAAGATGTACCATTTTGGGTCTGCATTCAAGATATTCCTTAAATGATCCCCTTGAATCCCTACAGATAACTTAGATGCTTCAGAGATTCCAGATACAACATCAATGGTTCGAGTAGCAAGATTTCTGGGTGTTGAACCTCGGGCCATGAAGGAAGCTCTCACTACTCGGACTATCTTTGCACAGGGTGAAACTGTGGTAAGTATTTCTATCACTTAGACATTACTCCTGTTTTTGAGATATAGATCTTTATCAATAATGAATCTCTAGATTGATTTAATTATTGATTTGGTGAATAGATATCAGTGACCAAGTTTTGTCATAATTTGTTGTAATTATAGATCAATCATGGTAGTTGATTACTGGATTGAAATGCTCATGACTTATGGTTAGATTTGATTCAGATTGGCATTACAACTGTTATCCATAGAAATGATATCATATTGCCTTGACGATGTTGCATGGGTGTGATTCTTGCTCCTTGAATGTAGAGGAAAGAGAAAGGGTGGTTAAGTTGAAAATGAAATGTGGTATGAGACAGAATGATTATGTAAGGAATGAAAGTATCAAAGAGGAAATTTGTTGTTAAATGCAGTCTTATTGTAAGGGCCCTACAGATTTAGTGGAAATGTTTTAGGCATATGGAAAAGTGAAGGAAGACTGACTCAGAAGATATGTCCAACTATGTGTCAAAAGTGGAGGGAAAAGTTGGGGGGGTAGTGAGTGAAAAGGGATATGGAAGGATGAAGTGAAGGAGGCTTTGAGGTGTGGTCTGAATATTCAGGAAGCAAAGAGGCTTACACTGGATATAATGAATTAGGCTGATGTAGTATATGGGGACAATGTACTCTCAGTGGGCAGAACGATCGAGTGATCAATGGAGCTTGGCATTGGATGGTGGGCTCTGGTTTTGGTTTATTCTACACAACAGTTAGAGATTGCACTTGCATAAGAAGGGCCATTGTTTATGCCTCATGTGACTTGCTGCAGTTGGAAAGGTGGTTAGGTACATAAAAAGAAAAATAAATTTCCCATAGACCTTCTCATTTGAGTAGATTCAGTAGATATTTTACTGATATTACTTTTCTCTTAAGTTCTGATGGTTGCCCAGGACTTCAAATTTGAAATAAGATATGATACCATATTCCCTGGATGTGTTTGTATGTATTATTTGGCTTTTATTTTCAATATAATAGCTTTCATAGTATTATACTGCTTTTCATTTTCTAGACTTAATGCTACAATTTTTCAGGTATCTCATCTAAGTCAAAGTCAGGCAACTGACGTACGTGATGCATTTGTAAAAGGCATATATGGGCGACTCTTCATCTGGATTGTAAGCAAAGTGAATGCTGCTATCTTCAAGCCAAAGGCAACATTCAGAACATCAATTGGTGTTCTTGATATCTTTGGCTTTGAGAACTTCAAAACCAACAGGTATTTATAACTTAATAGGATAGGGTATGCTGACTTGCCATATGTCAAGCATTGTGGAAATAACTCAAGTTTTTACCTCAGTAGTTCTCTTAATGGAATTTAGCATAATGTGTGGATTACAAATGGTTAAGCCATCAACTAGAATATAAATTCTCTTATAACTGTATATTATTTTTACACATCCTGAGTTTTTTCATAAATATGTTACATTTGTTTGTTATGTGATGTCATGTGCTGTAAAATGTTTAATGATAGTCAGATTGGTGGCTGTGGTTTTTGGTTTTATGGATTATATTGAAAATAAAACAAACTCTCACACAAGTTTTTAAAACCATGAACACATATAATTCTTTATTCCATTACTCTGAGTTTTACACTCAACAGCTTTGAACAGTTCTGTATTAACTACGCCAATGAGAATCTGCAGCAGTTCTTTGTACATCATATCTTCAAGTTGGAACAAGAAGAGTACAACTCTGAGAACATTAATTGGCAGCATATAGAGTTTGTTGATAACCAAGACACACTTGACTTAATTGCCATCAAGCAACTCAATATCATGGCTCTGGTGGATGAAGAGTCCAAGTTTCCAAAGGTGAGAAATCTTTCTCTTTATTCATCTTAACCCTTTTATCTCATTTACACATTGACACCATCCTAACCTTTGATCGTCATTACACACTTCAACTAATTGCTATCAGGTAATTTAATATCATGGCTCTAATGGATGAAGAGTTCAAGTTTTGTCAAGGTGAAAAATTTTCTTCATCTAAATTCCCTTCCATCTCATTCACACATTGAAACCTTCCTTTTCCTTCTTTTGCTGCTGCATGCAAGAAAGGAGTCTTTCAGTATAAATTTTTACTGACAAATGAATAAGTAAAATATGCAGGTAGCTGTTAAGGAAGCACAACTTTCTCTTTCTAGAGTCCTTATTTAGATAATTTTGTAAAAAGAGAAATTCTACTTTTCATCAAATGGCTTATTTGAGTGAAAATTATGGACTTTATGCTTTTTTGAGCATTTTATGTGAACTGAGGATATATATGTTTGTTTACCAGATTGGATGATGCATCATTTAAAAGTTTTATTTTAAATGAGATTGGGAAAACTAAATCACCTAAAGAAATTAGATCCTGGTTTTTATCCACATATGAGACACGTAAATAAATCGCTCATTTTCTGAAGACACCAGATGACACCAGCATTACCTCAGATGGTTGTCATATTTAACCAACCCACACTATTTGTCCTTTCAGAGTAATGAGTGATCTAGTTCAATAGATCTTCAAACCATTCCAGCAGGTTCATTCTGAGCTTTAGAAAAGTATTCCAGCTTGGAAAAAATTCTGTTTCATGCTGAACAAAACTTTTAACTTTTCATTGTAATTTTATTCTGATAATCAAATGATTTTTTGTTGTATTTGACAGGCATGACACACCTTTAATATGATCTTTGAATATATGTATTGTAATCAGGTGCGCATGTTTAATATGAAGCATATTTGAATGGAGCTATTACTGTGTGGACTTAGATATAGGTGTCTTATCAACTGTAAGTTCCTCTTCTTTCTTTAGGGCACTGATCAAACCATGCTGCAGAAACTTCACAAGCAACATTCACGACATAAGCAGTACTTAAAACCCAAGTCAGACCTGAATGCTTCCTTTGGGATTAATCACTTTGCTGGTGTTGTCTTTTATGACACCAGAGGTATGTAATCCCAGTCAACATATTTAATCATGTGGTATGTCAAGGAGTTAGTGCTTAAGTTAATTGTTAACATAGTGAATACAAGTCAAAGTCTTTTTTGGTATTTTGTAATTAAAGTTTGTTTGGATATGAAGCAGTATGTTTTGTAAAAAGAAAAAAAAAAGGTTTTGATATTATTCTGTCCTAAACTACATTCTACTAATCTGTACAGTCTCACAGCAGGCAGATTGTACACATTATTGGAAATAATGCACTAATTTAATGATCACAGTTACATATGTAATTTATTTTGAAAAAGTCCTTTGACTGAAATGTATGTAAAGCTGCTTCAGTCGATGATTTTACTATCATTGGTTTAATTAACAGTTTTATAAGAATGCTTTTTTCTCATTAGGGAGATATGTCTCTAATTCATGGTTGTACAGTAACCCCTCAGTTGGGTTTAATATTCCATTGGAGTGGGTGTAAACATCGTACATTTGACCAATGTTTTGATTGTCATCATGTGTTTATCACTAAAGAAATACCTTATGTTTCTCAGTGCATTCATGCTTTTGCATCCTAAATGTGTTAATGATATTGCAGGATTTTTGGAAAAGAACAGAGACACCTTTAGTGCTGACCTGCTCCAACTCATCCACAACACAACCAACAAGTTCCTCCAGCACCTCTTCGTTGAGGACATAGGTAACACTGCCTTCAATGTAAAAGGTCAACCTCAGCAAACTTTGTTTTTTCTGTGGGGTTTCTATTAAAACACCATTTTTAGGTTCCAAAGAATTATTTTCTGTGAGTGTGTGTTTGAACTGACAGGCTTTCCATGCTTGATGCTTGTGATTTAAACGGAAACAGAGTCAAAAGTCAGTAGAGATACTGGAGATACAGAGTTGAACACATAATGTCTTATCACAATATTCCTCATTTTCCAAATAGCCTCGGTATACAAGATATTTTGTATGCTATCTGTATTAACCATGTCCTCAGTCAGTCTGTTCGATTCATCCACCACTTATAATATAAAAGTACTTCTTTACATCCATATTTACAAGGTTTTTACTAAGTTCATATTATGTTCTATGGTTGCTTGAATTCTACATCTCTCAAAGACCTGTCCATGCCATTGATCTCTTTTAAGACTTAAAGGTTGTGATCAGGTCACCCCTAAGCTATTTTATTTCTGGTACCACCTTTGTTGCCCTCCTATATGAACTTTGTTCTTTTGGTGTGGTGACGAAACTTAAAAAGCATATTCTTGTTCTAGCCTTACGTAGGATATGAATAGTTTGCTAGATATTTCCTCATCCATATACTTGAAAGCTGTTCTGATATATGCTAACAGACAGTTTGTCTCTTTAAGGATTCTCTTGATATAGGACTCTGGCATAGGAATATTATGTACTCCCAAGTTAAGCTGCTCCTTAACCGGCAATTGACTCCTGATGAATTTATGGAAAAGTTTTGGTTCTAGATTTTCACCTGCCTAGTCCACAATATTCTTTTCATTGTTTTTTCCTCTTTTCTTATTGTGCTGTACTCATTTTGTGCTCTGTGATATCACACAAATACTAGCTGGCTGGAGTGCCATCTGTATCTTGGTCACTGCTCAATGAAGCTCCTTTGCTTTATGATGACATTTTGATGAAACTGTTCCTTCCTTTTTATCATCATTCCCCCTGTATTTGAGGACTAAGGTACCCATGTCTCCACTCTGTTATTGTAAATTTCTCATAGCCACTGAATTAAAAGCCTTGGTTCCTGGTTACTGAATTTTGTTTCCCAATCTGATACCGTGAAAATTATTGAGATTTACATAGTGGATGAGCTGTTCACTTTATTTCATGCTTCATCTCTTCTCTTTTAATGTCCTCTTCAACTACACATTCAAACTTGAGCATTACATGATCTCCTCTTCCAACTGTTGTATCTTATATTGTTAGTATCCATGGTAAGTATGAGTAAAGATAAGAATCCAGTAATGATGGTGTATCAGTCATTCTCATCCTAATGTGCTCCATGACATGATGGTATTTGATGTTTTCATATATACACTCTTAAAAACTCATTTTTCCCTGATCCTCTGTCACTAAGAGAATTCAAATTCTCCCAGTCTGGATCTTTATGATTCTAATCCCTCATTATCACTACTCTAACCACCTCAAAGAAGAGTGTTTCACTGCTTCATGAATCTTTGTAATTGTTCCTTCATTGTTATCATTATATGTTCATTTAAGTTCATTGCAATTCTTTGCAGGAATATATAGTGATAATACCAATATTCTCTTCTTCACTACAATTGCTATTCCTTTTATGTATTGTCTGATTTGGCCATATTCCACTGTTTCTTGAAACTTCAAGTTCTCTTTTAGTAAGGGGTTAATCCTCTCCTTTACTTTCTCATTCCTTTCTTGATATCATGTACCTTCTGGGCAGAACAGGTGAGCTCAACTCAGTGGTAAGCTTATCCTCCACAACTCTAGTAATGTTATGTGCTCTTTCCCCTATATATTATAATCTGTGAATTTGTTAATAATTTGTTATTATAATCAGTGAATTGTTAATCCTTCAACATTGGTATACATTACTCTCAGTCTGATATTACCATCTTCTAACACTCTTGCCCTCTGCAATTCTAGCAGGGATGTTCCATCCTCTTGTGTTTCTGGAACTAGTATAATTGTAATACTACAAGGTTGATACAATTAAATGTTGATTGTGTTACATCCTCACATGAACATGGTGTTTTTGAATCAGTTATGTAAAAAAAAATGTAGAATCCCTTTTCAAAACATGGTCTTTTATTTTCATATGAAATTATATTTATTTCTTGAACTTTATCCATGTTAATGTTTATACACTTTTTAATGTTTATACACTTTTTCAA
Source organism: Panulirus ornatus (assembly GCF_036320965.1). Classification (NCBI taxonomy): domain Eukaryota; kingdom Metazoa; phylum Arthropoda; class Malacostraca; order Decapoda; family Palinuridae; genus Panulirus; species Panulirus ornatus. The sequence continues at coordinate 3,049,807 of NC_092254.1, read as the reverse complement.
TGATGCTGAAAGTTTTAAATTATTTACTTACTGTTACAGTGATACTGGAGATGGTAAAGCCATCACCTTCCAATACATTTCCAGGTTCAATCAGGTCATAGAATTACATTATGGACAAATTTTTGGTTCTTTGTTGGTTCATCTGACTGGCCGATTTATTATTTTATTTATTTATCTTATCTATTATATTTTTTTTTTTTATTTTTTTTTTTTTTATTTTTTTTTTCCAAAAGAAGGAACAGAGAAGGGGGCCAGGTGAGGATATTCCCTCAAAGGCCCAGTCCTCTGTTCTTAGCGCTACCTCGCTAATGCGGGAAATGGCGAATAGTATGAAAAAAAAAAAAAAAAAAAAAAATCTATTATATTTTGTCGCTGTCTCCCACGTTAGTGAGGTAGCGCAAGGAAACAGACGAAAGAATGGCCCAACCCACCCACATACACATGTATATACATATGCATCCACACACACACATACATACCTATACATTTCAACATATACCTACATATACATTTCCTTTCTTTTCTTTCTTTTAAACTATTCGCCATTTCCCGCGTTAGCGAGGTAGCATTAAGAACAGAGGACTGGGCCTTTGAGGGAATACCCTCACCTGGCCCAATTTTCTGTTCCTTCTTTTGAAAAAAAAAAAAAAAAAAAAAAAAAAAAAAAACCTAATAACCTTGCTCTTATTCATATTTACTCTCAGCTTTCTTCTTTCACACAATTTACCAAACTCAGTCACCAGCTTCTGCAGTTTCTCACATGAATCAGCCACCAGTGCTGTATCATCAGCGAACAACAACTGATTCGCTTCCCAAGCCCTCTCATCCACAACAGACTGCATACTTGCTCCTCTCTCCAAAACTCTTGCATTCACCTCCCTAACAACCATGGAGACATCATGCACCCCTGCTGCAAACCGACATTCACTGAGAACCAATCACTTTCCTCTCTTCCTACTCGTACACATGCCTTACATCCTGGATAAAAACTTTTCACTGCTTCTGGCAACTTGCCTCCCACACCATATATTCTTAATACCTTCCACAGAGCATCTTTATCAACTCTATCATATGCCTTCTCCAGATCCATAAATGCTACATACAAATCCATTTGTTTTTCTAAGTATTTCTCACTTACATTCTTCAAAGCAAACACCTGATCCACACATCCTCTATCACTTCTGAAACCACACTGCTCTTCCCCAATCTGATGCTCTGTACATGCCTTCACCCTCTCAATCAATACCCTCCCATATAATTTCCCAGGAATACTCAACAAACTTATACCTTTGTAATTTGAGCATTCACCTTTATCCCCTTTGCCTTTGTACAATGGCACTATGCATGCATTCTGCCAATCCTCAGGCACTTCACCATGAGCCATACATACATTAGATATCCTTACCAACCAGTCAACAACACAGTCACCCCCTTTTTTTTTTTTTATAAATATATTAATTTATGTATTTCCTAAATATGTGGTGTTTTCTTGGATCTTGGTTACAAAAGAGAAAGAGAATAAGAAAGCAAATGAACAAGAGACAGACTGAGGGAGATGGAAGGAAAGGAGGAGGTATAAGGGTGGGGAGGAAGAAAGTAATAGGGACTCACATGTAATGTTATGCGGTCAGAAAAATGAATTGATAACATGAAAGCTTTGATCATAATTATAACCAACTAATCGTAGTTTTGTTTTAGGATGAAACAGTTAAGATTAGATGATTTCGCAGTAGTATTAATTTACCATGAAATGTCTCCACATGAGCAGTAGATTACAAAAGCATGCTTGTATATGCATTTCTATATATTTGTTTATGGCTCGGTGATCTCCATATGCTACCTTGCCAAGGTGGGAAACAATAAACAAGCTTTAGAAAAAAGATTATATATGCTAACAGGTATCAGCTACCTTAAATGATTTTGGTGCTGGCTGCACCACCCACACTTATCTTCTAGAGGTCACACTAAAAGATACAACTGGATAGTGTATGGCAAGCTTGCCATATCATTCCTTGTTTAGATTTCCATTTTCTTATTTTGAGCTATGGATTGTTTCTTCTTAAAACATATATGCATTTCATATGGTTGGCAAAGAATATGAGTAAGGAACTAACACATATAAGACCTTCAGAAGATGCTTTAGAATGTCATTGTGGCAGACCTGAATTTTATTTGTAGGTATTATGTTGGAATATGCCCAAAACATAACTGTGCAGGGAGTAACTGTAGCTGTAAGAATTTTTCTCTACGCAATTGTTTCTGCCACCTTAGTAAGGTAGATTTGGGAACAAACAAGTAATGACGTCATTTAATTTGACATTATTCCTACTAAGCTTTTTAACTGTTTACATAACCATTATTTCTTCCACCTTCCAACAGTGAATGTTCTGAGTATGCTTAGTTTGTTTTTGGACTTCGTGTTGATGTTCTTGGTACAGTGGTAAATGTCGTGTGTGTGTCTTATGTGACTTGTGTACCCATTGGTGTTTTGCTGACTGGGGCTTTTTGATCGTTAAGGGCGATACAGAGATGAAGGTTGGATTTGTCTCTTAGGTTACGATGTTAATAAGGTTAAGAGAGTGATGATGGATTCCTTTGGAGATGCAAGCATTTTATTATCAAAGATGTATGGTGTAGGGATATCATTAGTTATGCAGTGGTGGGCTGCTCTGATGCCGTTGTGAAGTAATATGCATATGAGACAACATTTACTCCTTTTGGTTCGTTTGGACAAAGGGGGATTATGTAGTAACAATTAGAAGAGAGTTGGGGGGAAAAATAGCTCCCTAGGGGACCTCACTGTAGAGCTTGAGAGTTTAGAAGTGTGGCGTTTGTGGTTGACTCTGCTGTGGTGGCTGACAGTGAGGTTAGTCAACCATTTTTTTTGTTGTCATTTTTTATGTGTTGTCAAGTATTTTTCATGTGAGGGTATGTTTGATGAATAGTGTGGAGTGCTTTTTTTGATGTCTTTTGCTACTAGCACTGTGTGAGAGGGGATTTGTGGTTGGCTAAAGCCATCCAGAATGTGTGGTGTGAGGTTTCTGTGTAATGTGGTAGTGGAATGTTTAGGTCTCACCTGGGTGAGAATGGGATGTTTTGATAGTAGCAGTACAGTAGTAATAGTATGGCAACAGCAGCAACTAGTAGTAGTAGTAGTAGCAGTGTTAGTAAAAGTCATAGCCGTAGCAGTAGTAAACAACACATTTAATGTTTCAACAGTTTACTTCCTTTTTAACTTCTAGATATATACTGATGGATAAGAATCATTCATAGATTGTCAGATGTATATTTGGTAATCCAGAAAGCATATTCCTATATGCATCTAATTGGCCAGAAATTCCTACTAATTGTAGGTCTTAATGCATTGAATAGGATGACCTATTTGCTCTTGTATTATAATTTTTTTTTTCATCTTACTTGATCACCATTTTTTGCATCAGTGAGGTACTGCCAGGAAACAGACGAAGAATGGCCCATCCACTCATATACACATATCTATACATAAACGCCCATACATGTACATATTCTGATATACGTATTAGAAATGTGAAAAATTTATTTTTCATACATATTTGCCATTTCCCGCATTAGCAGGGTAGCGTCAAGAACATATGACTGAGCCTTAGCAGGAAATCCTTGCTTGGCCCCTTTCTCTGCTCCTTCTCTTGGAAAAGTAGAGCAGGAGGGAAAGATTCATACAAATTCCTTATAAGGCAATTTTATCTTGACCCCCACTAATATCTCTTACTTGTATTGCACTCCTTCACATGTGCTCATGCTGAATCATCAAAATTTGGTTTGAATTTTCAGCTAATGTATAGATAGTAAGTGATTAATATTCTTGATCCCAGCCTTTAGCCATATTTTATGTCAATGGTAGTGGTTGTCATTTTGGCAGTGGAGGTATTGTGTAGTTTTTAGTCACCTACTATCCAGCTGACTTTTTACAACCACCACCCTTGTATCACTTCACCATGTTTCTTTCATTTCCTGTAGGAATGGGGTCAGAAACAAGAAAGAGGGCACCAACCCTGTCTGCTCAATTTAAGAAGTCTCTAGACATGCTGATGAAGACTCTCCTTTCATGCCAACCTTTCTTCATACGTTGTATCAAGCCTAATGAGTTTAAAAAACCAATGGTGAGTAATATGATAAGTTAGTATTTATAACACACTAGTTGCTCTTGTTTCTTTGTTTTATGCATTCTTAAACTTTATAAGATGTTAAAGAAAAGATTCATATCTTATTCAAACTTCCTTTCTGTTGTCTCTAACAACATCATTCTATTCTCATCTCTAATGAGATGAATCAAGTACTTACAGCCTCTGAAATTCACTCACACATCCACAACCCATGCCTAGTGTGTCAGAGTGAAACAGACTTCCACACTTGTAACGTACAACCTCATTTTTCACTTTGCACTTCAAGTTGTTTTGTCAAGTGAGATCAACTTTTCTGTATACACCACCTCCATACACAAAATACTTCCATTATATCCTTTCCCACTGGGTCCTCCCTGTAGCATCTTCATATGAAATATCCTTAGACCAAATCAGTTCTCTCATTACATGTATCCTTTTCTTCTGTGGTCTACCTCATCTCCAAGAACATTTTGTTGTGCCTTTGTATATTGTATTGACCAGTCTGTTGTCATCCATACAGATTTTTTATGCTTTGCCAATCAAAAATCTTTCATGCATGGACATTTCTAATGATTCCTTCACATTGTATATCCTTCTTACATCCTTTTTCTTATTTTCGTATCCTCTTGATTACAGCTATACTGTGCAAGATATCAATCTTTACTGCTATTTTACTTTTTAACCTATTCTTACCTTGAACCACATGAGTTTCATATTCACTTGGATTTCAGTCTCCATGATAATTGTTTCTGGTATAGACATATGTTAGTAATGCTACTTCATATAGGCAGTAAGAGCAAAATATAAAATGAAAGATATAAATGTAGAATAAGTTTCATGTGAGAAACTGCAGAAGCTGGTGACTGAGTTTGGTAAAGTGTGTGAAAGAAGAAAGTTAAGAGTAAATGTGAATAAGAGCAAGGTTATTAGGTACAGTAGGGTTGAGGGTCAAGTCAATTGGGAGATAAGTTTGAATGGAGAAAAACTGGAGGAAGTAAAGTGTTTTAGATATCTGGGAGTGGATCTGGCAGCGGATGGGACTATGGAAGCGGAAGTGAATCATATGGTGGAGGAGGGGGCGAAAATCCTGGGAGCCTTGAAGAGTGTGTGGAAGTCGAGAACATTATCTCGGAAAGCAAAAATGGGTATGTTTGAAGGAATAGTGGTTCCAACAATGTTGTATGGTTGCGAGGCGTGGGCTATGGATAGAGTTGTGCGCAGGAGGGTGGATGTGCTGGAAATGAGATGTTTGAGGACAATGTGTGGTGTGAGGTTGTTTCATCGAGTAAGTAATGTAAGGGTAAGAGAGATGTGTGGAAATAAAAAGAGCATGGTTGAGAGAACCGAAGAGGGTGTTTTGAAATGGTTTGGGCACGTGGAGAGAATGAGTGAGGAAAGATTGACCAAGAGGATATATGTGTCGGAGGTGGAGGGAACGAGGAGAAGTGGGAGACCAAATTGGAGGTGGAAAGATGGAGTGAAAAAGATTTTGAGTGATCGGGGCCTGAACATGCAGGAGGGTGAAAGGCAGGCAAGTAATAGAGTGAATTGGATCGATGTGGTATACCGGGGTTGACGTGCTGTCAGTGGATTGAATCAGGGCATGTGAAGCATCTGGGGTAAACCATGGAAAGTTGTGTGGGGCCTGGATGTGGAAAGGGAGCTGTGTTTTCGGGCATTATTGCATGACAGCTAGAGACTGAGTGTGAACGAATGGGGCCTTTGTTGTCTTTTCCTAGCACTACCTCGCACACATGAGGGGGGGAGGGGGATGGTATTCCATGTGTGGCGAGGTGGCGATGGGAATGAATAAAGGCAGACAGTGTGAATTGTGTGCATGGGTATATATGTATGTGTCTGTGTGTGTATGTATATGTGTACATTGAGATGTATAGGTATGTATATTTGCGTGTGTGGACGTGTATGTATATACATGTGTATGGGGGTGGGTTGGGCCATTTCTTCCGTCTGTTTCCTTGCGCTACCTCGTGAACGCGGGAGACAGCGACAAAGTAAAATAAATAAATAAATAAATATAAATAGATATAAATATGAATAAGTAGTGAGATATAATGCTTATGTGTAATGCTTTAGTTCTCTTGATTGATTTCCCATTGTAAAAACTGACTGAACATACTGTTTGCTTGAAATGAAAGGGATCATTTGTGAATTTTGTAATTTGATAACCACCTTTGATTATACTCAGGTTTTCAAAATGTGGATGCATAATGTTACCCTTATCCTATGCTAACATAGCATTGTGGTTATTTCATATGTTAAGCTACTGTGGTATGATAACAGGTACTGTAGTTTTTCAAAATGCTGTATTTTTATCTCAATATTACTTTTGTATTGTAGATGTTTGATCGTGAATTATGTTGCCGCCAACTTCGTTATTCTGGAATGATGGAGACTATCAGGATACGACGGGCAGGGTATCCAATCCGGCACACTTTCAGAGAGTTTGTGGAGAGATACCGATTCCTCATTAATGGCTGTCCTCCTGCACATAAGGTAAGCTACTAGGAAGTTTATGTGAGAGGAAAATAAGCTAATAATGAACAAAGAAAGATAGAGAATCCGGAAGGAGGTTCCTTGAGGGAGTGAGAAGCTAGAGAGACAAGTTCATGTAGGTTATAGTTCAATATTTTTTCAATGAAGATTTTCTTAATAAATTAGTTTCAGTTAAGTAATGCTGGTCCTTAATTAATTGATGCCTCATTCATTATGTATGATATATCAGGTGGACTGCCAAGCTGCCACAAGCAAGATTTGCCAACAAGTCTTAGGTCGGGCAGACTACCAGCTAGGACATACAAAGGTCTTCCTTAAGGATGCCCATGACCTCTTCCTCGAACAAGAAAGAGACAGAGTTCTAACTAAGAAGATCACAATTCTGCAGCGATGTGTCCGAGGATGGTATTACAGGCGGAGGTGAGTGAGTAGGAGAATGATGAACATCATTTGTGGATTAATCACTGTCATCTATCAGTTATTGTTAACGTCATTCCCTTTACATGGATGGATCATGTGCACATGCATCTTCTTGAGGATTTGATATTGCAGAAATTGGGCTCCCTTCTCCTACCCCACAAGCCTGTGAAAGGTTAGGATGCCCATTCTCAAGGATAGACTCTAACTCTTAGGCTAATTACTGTAATATGAAAGAAAGGTAATTGATAAGCAAAGTTTATAGCAGAATATAATGGTATGTCTGCTAAGTGAGTATTTTTCTCAAGGGCTCAGTTTCTCATGCCATTTTGCTAAGGTGGGACAAGCAAGCACATACAATGTCTGGTAAGGTAACCTTGTTTGAAGAAAGGGGGAAGATATTAGTACTTCATTATAAATTTTGAAGGTTCATGACAGAACGATGAGAGGATGTTAAATACGTACAGTACTTCTGAATTTTGAAATGTTGTTCTCAGGTCATCAGTAATAGGATTTGTTGAGATGGAGGGAGAGTGAGCAAGAATTCTGGTTGTGGTTTTTGAGTGCAAGAATAGAGTGGAGGCTGGAGATGAGTGGGAGTGAAGAGTTTGTTGGCTCTGATGTGAGAGATGCATGCAGATATATAGAAGTCAGTGTTGTGATAGATTGAGAATGAGGGAGCAAGGTCTGATGGCACTAGTTTGAGATACAGGTATGGGAAGAAGCACATGAATAGTCATGAAAGGCTATGCTACTTTATGTTCAAGAAATGTCTGAGTGGTTTTACATATGTGAAGCTCAGATGAAATTTCAGGGTTGAAATCTCTATTGTGGCTTCTTAGAAAAAAAGATATAAATGTAGGTTAGCTTTGTCCTACTGTATGATACTATGCACAGCTGTCTTTAGAGTATATCGTAAACCAGAGTTTCAGAGATTGTTTAATTTTATCATGACTTTTTACCTGCTGTTGCAGGGTTTTTCGAAATAGTCTAATGGAAATATCAACATCAGGTTCCAGAGAATGCGAGAAAGTGCTGTCATCATTCAGAAGTACTACCGTGCCCATGCTCAGAAGAGACGGTACCAGAACATGCGTGTTGGTTACATGAGACTCCAGGCCCTTATTCGCTCTAGGGTTGTCTCACACCGCTTCAGGCATCTTCGAGGTCATGCTGTATCATTGCAAGTAGGTCATAGTTGATAAGTTTACACATTGTTTACCAGTTGATGTGAAATATTGGTATGTGAAAGAAAATCTTGACTTCAAGATTTTTTATTGGCAATTCTGTTTAGATACGATGTTGGTTTTATCTATGGGGATAGATAAGTGAGAATTCTTTCCATGTATCTCTCACATGTCATAAGAGGCAAGTGATAAGAGTGAGAGTGAGGTTTGGGAAACCATCTGTCTGTATTATCACTTTTCAAAAACAGGAACTGGAGAAAGAACCAAGCAAGAATTTGTCTCCTAAGGCTTAAAGTTTTTAATTTAAGCCAAGATGACACAGACAGCTGAATGCTCTGATCAAGGCCATCTCATTTATGTTACTGACAGGTGTATATATCTTAGCCAAAGCCAAGTACCCAGTTTATTGAACAACCTGAGGGGAAGATGAACAGCCAGATGTGAGCTGTGGGCTGCCACCATACCCAAGATTTGAACCTGGGTGGTCCCTTGTGGGAAATTTTGGTCAGCCATGCTAACTGCTTAGTCATAGAAGCTTAGAAATATGCATGGATGTAACTAGAATGGAAAAAGGGAGCAGTAGGTGCCAGGTATTATGTTTAGTGAAAGGAACTTAGATGTTCTGGCTCAGAGGGAAGCAAAGTTGAAGGAGAATTGGGTAGAATGGTTCGGAAATGTTTATGGAAGGATAAAGTTTGGCTTTAGATAGAGGGCAAGTGTAAAGGAGGAAGTGGCTCTTCTGATGAAGGGCAAACTATGGAAATGTGTTAAAGAGTGTGTAGAAGTAAATTAGGTAATTAATGTGGTTTTAGAATGACAGTAGATTATGAGAGGTGGTTGACTGTTAGTGTTTATGCATTCTTTTTTATTATTTAGTATCCTAGTAAGTGCTTTGGCAGTTTTTAATGCAAGGAATAGAATCCTGGTGCAAGGGGATCTGAATGCATGGTGGGTGTTGTGGCAATTGAGGTATGACTGGGAGCATAGAGTACCCAATATAAGTGTTGTGAAAACCTTAAGTAAGACAGTGTTGATTGGTTTGTCAGGGTATTTATTTTTTTTGTATAGGGATGTATTTTTTTGTATAATTGTTTGAGGACTGGTAGAATACATGGAGAGTGCCCATATGTATAGCCATTAGGAACAAAAGTTAATGATCAAATTACTGAGGTATAAGTCTTGAGTATATCTGGTAAAGAGTACAGGAGATTGGTGACTGAGATGATAATGGTGTGCACAGATCATCTGGTGTGGGAAGAGTGGTGTGGTTTCAAGAAAGGTAGAGGATGCTTGTACCAGTTTCACTCACTTCAAAAGAATTTCTCTGAGAAATACTTTAAGATAGAGGTGATTTGTATATGATACTTATGAAACCAGGGAAACCACTTGAAAGAGTTGACAGAGAGGCATTTTAGAAGGAGCTGTGAATTTATGAATAAATGGACAGTTACTAAATGCAATGAGAAACTTTTACGTAGAAGATAAGGCATGTGTGTGAGTAGGAAGAAGGGTGAGTGGTTCCTAGTGAGGTTGGGTCTTTGTCGAGGATGTGTAATATCACCATGGTTGTTTAATATGTTATATGTTTATGGACAAGAGGGTGAAGGAAGTATACTCATGGGACTTACTGCAAGTGGTGGGTCTGCAGTATGCTTGGGATGGCAAAGTATGGGAGGTGAATTAGCTGCTGTTTGTAGATAACACTGCTTTGGTGGCAGACTCCAGAAAGAACCTCATGTAGCTGGTTACAGAATGTAAGAGTGTGTGAAAGATAAAAAGCTGAGTGTAAATGTAAACAAAAGTTTAAAAGAAGTTGACAGAATTATATATAGAATTGTGCTTAGGTGAATCTAGTATAATATAGGTTAATGGTAAGTGGATAGTAGGAACTCAAGGGGCTGAAGAGACCATTGTTAAACCTGTCATATCATTGTCCGCAGGCCCGATGTCGAGGATATCTTGTGCGAAGAGAGTTCCAGCGAAAGTTGTGGGCAGTTACAAAAATCCAAGCACAGGTGCGGGGAATGATAGCACGTCGTCAGTATCGCAAGCTGAAACTTCGGGTTGAAGCTGCTAGATTGAAGGAGGAAGAAGAACGAGCTCTAAGGAAGCAGATGGACAAACGAAAAGCTCAAGAAATTGCAGAAATGAAGTACAGGGTAAGTCTGCCTTTATTAATTACTGTATGCTTTGTTGTTATGCCATATTGATAAACCTTGAACATCCACTTTCATTAGACTGATGTAGAGACTTCAGTTGGTTGATAAACCACCTGATGAGACTTAACACACCTACTACATTCCATTATCTGACAAGAATTGTAGAATCATCCTATTTCCTTTATTTGATGTTACATGGAAGTATGCTATATTATGACACTCATTATTACACTCGTAGCTACAATTGAGTTATTGGCTAATATTTACCAGTAAGATGTAATCTTGTAGGTTAATGCTTCCAGGAGCGCATGATGGAAATGGAACTGGCCGAAGAACAGCGTGCTCGCGAGGAGCGGGAAATTATGGACCGTAAAAGAGCGCTGGTGCTGGAGGCTGAGAGACAGAGAGATGAGCCAGTTGATGTCTCCAGGTTATTGGAGCAGATGTTTGACTTCATTCCAGACTCTGCCTCTGAAGCTCAGGCACCCCCATCGGCCTTCAAGGTGAAATTGTAGCCTTAATGAATGGATTAGACCTCTATAAACATTCATGTTATGGGTTTTTATTATATGCACTTGTAGTGGTTACTTGTAAGGAATACATAAAGTGTAGCAAGCTATTATTCGTAAAGCTGAGATTTGCTGTGCAGAGAAAATTTTATCAGATAATGATTGACACAAAGAATAAGCAGTTCATCATTAATTTCTCTTTTGTTACTGTTAGTGATATAGTGGCAGGTTATACATTAGATGTGAATGGATTTCTCTCAAAATATTGATAGACAGCCACAGTATCCCAAGCATTTGTATCATGATAAGTAGTAAATTTTGATAAGTTGGCTTTATGACACCTATCTAATTCTTGCTTGCTAATAGACCATAGACATAAATAGCATGTAACTCAATATGCATAGTACCTTAATCTTGATCTCTTTCTCATCACAATATAATATCAAGCTTAATCTGTTCATAAAAACCATCTACCTCCCTTTCAGAGTGGAAGTTTTTGAGTGTAATCCTGACCTGAGTACACTAGTTCATGGAATAGACACATGATCAGGTAGTGATCATGAAAGCTAAAAACATTTAAGTTTTTGATGATGTGGCATCTTTAACCATTAATTATCAAATTCATCTGTAGCCATACAGTAATTTAGCAACTTCTGCTTTTATCGAAACTCATTTTCGGGACTCGTCTTCAACTTTGCTCCATTTTTTCTATAATTTTTTTCCAGAGTTTTTTTTTATTTCTCTAGGGTGGTGTCATATTTTCAGGTACTTACAGTGGTTTGGTATACTTTTTTTTGGTAGATCTGTTTAAGTATTCAGTGAAGTATGTTTTAATAGACTTTATTTTACTCTCAATGTTCCTTACATTACCTGATCCATTGAATACAGTCTATTGCCAGTTTCCTCATGTAATCCCTACTATGGCCCATATGCTTCTTTTAAAACATATTTCCCCCTGTAGGACCTGCCTGCAGCTGGGAAGGGCACTGTGTCAGGGGATGATATCATCTCGGCAATACCCCGTCCTCCTGGGTGCCAAGAGGAAGGACTCTCAGAGTATAAGTTCCAGAAGTATGCTGCTACATATTTCCAGGGTAATATCAACCATCAGTACTCTCGGAAACAACTCAAGCAGCCACTGCTGCAACTCCAGACACAAGGAGACCAGTTGGTGAGAATCTGTGTGTGCTTAATGAACTTTGATATATTCAATAGATACTAGAATTTAACCTTTCTCAGGGCACTGGAATACTCATAAATATCTGCATATAAGTAAAAAAGTAAAGTAGAATGCATTTTCCACTATCTCTGTAATCAGTTTCCTTTTATTGTCAGCATGAAGTATAACAAATAATTAGTTATTATAAATTGGCAGTACCATCAGTCTCGCATTTAAGACAGTTCTATGTTATATACAGTTCTTATTGATTTCGTTATTTCTAGAGATATTTTTAAAACTATGAAAATTAATCTGAATTTTATCTCTGCATGTATTGTTTGAAATATACTGCCATGATTTGACCAAAAGTAACAAATAACATATATAGATAAAGGAACATTTTTGTTGAATGTTAAGTGCCAAAAAACTTTCTCTTCTAGGCTGCCTTGGCACTTTGGATTACAATACTACGCTTCATGGGAGACATGGCAGAACCTAAGTATCACATGATGGATAGAGACAACACTTCTGTCATGTCCAAGGTCTCGGCTACTTTAGGGAGGAACTTCATAAAAAGCAAGGAGTTCCAGGAGGCACAGATGATGGGCATGGATCCTGTAAGGCCATTGTTGTATAAGTTACCACACATAGGAGAGAAATAAACATATTTTGCAAGAACAAGTGGGATGCTATGTAAACTCAAGTTTCCATTTAACTTTATTAAATGGCTAAGATAGATAATCTGTGCAGACTCATTTTTTCTGCACAAACCATGGTACTATAATACAAGATGTGAATAATTCCTATTATGGCTTATCTTTCCATTTAACATTGTCTCCCTTGCTTCTTGCAACCTTGTGCCTTTAAGAACACTTACATTTCATTTCATACATTCTTTCTTTTCTTTCTTTTCTTTTAAACTATTCGCCATTTCCCGCATTAGCGAGGTAGCATTAAGAACAGAGGACTGGGCCTTTTTTGGAATATCCTCACCTGGCCCCCTCTGTTCCTTCTTTTTGGAAAAAAAAAAAAAAAAAACGAGAGGGGAGGATTTCCCCGCTCTCTCCCCTTTTAGTCGCCTTCTACGACACGCAGGGAATACGTGGGAAGTATTCTTAATCCCCTATCCCCAGGGATATTTTTTTTTTTTTTTTTTTTTTTTTTTTTTTGCTGTCTCCCGCGTTTGTAAGGTAGCGCAAGGAAACAGATGAAAGAAATGGCCCAACCCACCCCCATACACATGTATATACATACGTCCACACACGCAAATATACATACCTACACAGCTTTCCATGGTTTACCCCAGACTCTTCACATGCCCTGATTCAATCCACTGACAGCACGTCAACCCCGGTATACCACATCGATCTAATTCACTCTATTCCTTGCCCTCCTTTCACCCTCCTGCATGTTCAGGCCCCGATCACACAAAATCTTTTTCACTCCATCTTTCCACCTCCAATTTGGTCTCCCACTTCTCCTCGTTCCCTCCACCTCCGACACATATATCCTCTTGGTCAATCTTTCCTCACTCATTCTCTCCATGTGCCCAAACCATTTCAAAACACCCTCTTCTGCTCTCTCAACCACGCTCTTTATTTCCACACTTCTCTCTCACCCTTACGTTACTTACTCGATCAAACCACCTCACACCACACATTGTCCTCAAACATCTCATTTCCAGCACATCCACCCTCCTGCGCACAACTCTATCCATAGCCCACGCCTCGCAACCAGACAACATTGTTGGAACCACTATTCCTTCAAACATACCCATTTTTGTTTTCCGAGATAATGTTCTCGACTTCCACACATTCTTCAAGGCTCCCAGAATTTTCGCCCCCTCCCCCACCCTATGATCCACTTCCGCTTCCATGGTTCCATCCACTGCCAGATCCACTCCCAGATATCTAAAACACTTCACTTCCTCCAGTTTTTCTCCATTCAAACTTATCTCCCAATTGACTTGACCCTCAACCCTACTGTACCTAATAACCTTGCTCTTATTTGCATTTACTCTTAACTTTCTTCTTTCACACTCTTTACCAAACTCAGTCACCAGCTTCTGCAGTTTCTCACATGAATCAGCCACCAGCGCTGTATCATCAGCGAACAACAACTGACTCACTTCCCAAGCTCTCTCATCCCCAACAGACTTCATACTTGCCCCTCTTTCCAAAACTCTTGCATTCACCTCCCTAACAACCCCATCCATGAACAAATTAAACAACCATGGAGACATCACGCACCCCTGCCACAAACCTACATTCACTGAGAACCAATCACTTTCCTCTCTTCCTACACGTACACATGCCTTACATCCTCGATAAAAACTTTTCACTGCCTCTAACAACTTGCCTCCCACACCATATATTCTTAATACCTTCCACAGAGCATCTCTATCAACTCTGTCATATGCTTTCTCCAGGTCCATAAATGCTACATACAAATCCATTTGCTTTTCTAAGTATTTCTCACATACATTCTTCAAAGCAAACACCTGATCCACACATCCTCTACCACTTCTGAAACCACACTGCTCTTCCCCAATCTGATGCTCTGTACATGCCTTCACCCTCTCAATCAATACCCTCCCATATAATTTACCTGGAATACTCAACAAACTTATACCTCTGTAATTTGAGCACTCACTCTTATCCCCTTTGCCTTTGTACAATGGTACTATGCATGCATTCCGCCAATCCTCAGGCACCTCACCATGAGTCATACATACATTAGATAACCTTACCAACCAGTCAATAATACAGTCACCCCCTTTTTTAATAAATTCCACTGCAATACCATCCAAACCTGCTGCCTTGCCGGCTTTCATCTTCCGCAAAGCTTTTACTACCTCTTCTCTGTTTACCAAATCATTTTCCCTAACCCTCTCACTTTGCACACCACCTCGACCAAAACACCCTATATCTGCCACTCTATCATCAAACACATTCAACAAACCTTCAAAATACTCACTCCATCTCCTTCTCACATCACCACTACTTGTTATCACCTCCCCATTTGCGCCCTTCACTGAAGTTCCCATTTGCTCCCTTGTCTTACGCACTTTATTTACCTCCTTCCAGAACATCTTTTTATTCTCCCTAAAATTTAATGATACTCTCTCACCCCAACTCCCATTTGCCCTCTTTTTCACCTCTTGCACCTTTCTCTTGACCTCCTGTCTCTTTTATACATCTCCCACTCACTTGCATTTTTTCCCTGCAAAAATCGTCCAAATGCCTCGCTCTTCTCTTTCACTAATAATCTTACTTCTTCATCCCACCACTCACTACCCTTTCTAATCAACCCACCTCCCACTCTTCTCATGCCACAAGCATCTTTTGCACAATCCATCACAGATTCCCTAAGTACATCCCATTCCTCCCCACTCCCCTTACTTCCATTGTTCTCACCTTTTTCCATTCTGTACTCAGTCTCTCCTGGTACTTCCTCTTACAAGTCTCCTTCCCAAGCTCACTTACTCTCACCACTCTCTTCACCCCAACATTCACTCTTCTTTTCTGAAAACCCATACAAATCTTCACTTTAGCCTCCACAAGATAATGATCAGACATCCCTCCAGTTGCACCTCTCAGCACATTAACATCCAAAAGTCTCTCTTTCGCGCGCCTGTCAATTAACACGTAATCCAATAACGCTCTCTGGCCATCTCTCCTACTTACATACGTATACTTATGTATATCTCGCTTTTTAAACCAGGTATTCCCAATCACCAGTCCTTTTTCAGCACATAAATCTACAAGCTCTTCACCATTTCCATTTACAACTCTGAACACCCCACGTATACCAATTATTCCCTCAACTGCCACATTACTCACCTTTGCATTCAAATCACCCATCACTATAACCCGGTCTCGTGCATCAAAACCACTAACACACTCATTCAGCTGCTCCCAAAACACTTGCCTCTCATGATCTTTCTTCTCATGCCCAGCTGCATATGCACCAATAATCACCCATCTCTCTCCATCAACTTTCAGTTTTACCCATATTAATCGAGAATTTACTTTCTTACATTCTATCACATACTCCCACAACTCGTGTTTCAGGAGTACTGCTACTCCTTCCCTTGCTCTTGTCCTCTCACTAACCCCTGACTTTACTCCCAAGACATTCCCAAACCACTCTTCCCCTTTACCCTTGAGCTTCATTTCACTCAGAGCCAAAACATCCAGGTTCCTTTCCTCAAACATACTACCAATTTCTCCTTTTTTCACATCTTGGTTACATCCACACACATTTAGACACCCCAGTCTGAGCCTTCGAGGAGGATGAGCACTCCTCGCGTGACTCCTTCTTCTGTTTCCCATACATTCTATACATGTGTATATACATATGTACACATGTACATATTCATACTTGCTTGCCTTCAATCCATTTCTTAAGAAATATATCATAGTTTTATATCTGATTTCTCTAAACATATCTACTGTTGCTGTTAACAGTATCTGCAGTGGAATATTTTTAACTGATGGTGCGTAAAGGATGCTTGTTACATTACCCTCTTATGATACAGTAGTTAGATATAAATACAGTGAACACAGTCCACTCCAACTTCTCATTTATACAGCTTTTTAGTGTGATTACCATTTATATTTTGAGCTTTGTTAAGTGAATGAATTGGGTTTCAGTCAGATTAATTTCTGCACAGCGACTGTAATTGCATTGTCTGATAGTTATACATTCGCGATTTATTCTTGTGGTTCCCTGGGTTCAGGCTGTGAGTTTTTATGGTTGCCTGGCATCAGACACTGAGCTTTTATAGCTGCCTGGCTTAAAGCCATGGATGCGCAGTCTTCTTGTAGAGATGCTCTTCTGTGAATAATGAGTCCATTTTCTTATTTTGCTGTATGATTTTAGACCTAATGAATGATGGAAGCTATTCTTTCAGTATTATGAGGGTGACAGGCAATTGTAGAATATGAATTGTGGCTCCATTACACTAAGAATAGAGAATTGTGGCAATACATAGTTAACCTGTATATAAATTACGTGTATAAGTTGTATGGCCCGAAATTGTGATACATTCTGTCAAGATTACCTTTGAGAATATGCTGAAAGATGAACTGTTGCTTGAGCTCAGTCATTGAATTACTTGAGGTAGGAGTCTTTGCTTCAGTTTTGAGTTAGTTCTCAGGCCTGAGATGGTATAAAAGTGCTACGAGAGCATAGTAAGACCATTTTAGGGCCTGAAATGGAACATGAGCAATGGTTTTAGTATAATTAAAACAATTTCAGGACCTGAAATGAGATAGTACCAAAAGATGGGATATTGTCAAAGCCATTTCAGAACCTGAAATGGAATAGAAATGGCTACTTAATGACTCAAAGGAACATTTTGGTTTATGATCTAAGATAGGAACCACTGCTGGAGTAGAGTTGAGACAGCTATAGGGTCTTGATTGGAAATAAGAAGGTGAGATTGTTTGATTATGCTTGACAATGCAATGATGCTGTAGATTAATTTGAAATCCTTTCATTTTCCCATGAGCCATGCTCAACATAGTTTTGCATTCTTTATTAACATTTTTCTAGTTTAACTGTGAAATACTGTTCATTGTTCCAAACACTAAAGGTCAAGTATAATATGGTATTGGACAATCAAATTCATGTTGCATGAATACTTGTACATTAATATGAAAATACCTTAATGTATGTGTCTCACAGATTATGTATATGTCTCAGAGGAACCGTAGCATCCGTCACAAACTGGTGTCACTAACTCTAAAGAGGAAGAACAAATTGGGAGATGATGTTCGGCGCCGTCTTCAGGAGGATGAGTATACAGCTGAGAGCTACTCCTCCTGGCTGGACTCGAGACCAACCTCCAACCTTGAGAAGCTGCATTTTATCATCGGCCATGGCATTCTCAGAGCAGAGTTGAGGTAAAGTAGTAAGATTGGGATGAAACAGAGTATACAAGAGGAAATGGGGATAGCATGATAGTAGGCAACAGATCATATGTGTAATGAGTTATTGGAACTTTATGTAGTGTATTGGGTAATAAACTACCATGAGCATTCTTAGCAGAATGCCTAAAGTGAATGATGTTCAGAGGGTATGTGGCAAGGTGAAGTGATATGTATTGTATGGGAAGTTCAGTATGATAAATATAGTATGAGAACAGGACAAGAGTCACAGGGTGGTGGAGGGGGGCAAAGGTTCTGGCAGCAGTGAAGAATGTGAGGAAGGAGAGAATGTTCTTTTGGAGAGCAAAAATGGGTGTTTCAAGGAATAGTAGCTCCAACAATATTATATGGTTGCAAGGCATGGGCTGTATATAATTCACATTTTATTTATCACACTGGGCCTGAGCTGAGAATGTGTGTAAGGGATTTGGGTTATTATGTTCCCAATCTCTCCCATAGGATTGGGAGTAGTTTTAATGATACTTAGATAATGCATTTAGTGCATTAGGGTCAGAATTTCTGTTTATATTGATTCTTTTCAAATGCAATTATAACATGACAGACCCCTTGCAGAGATGAAGTTTACTGCCAGATCTGCAAGCAGCTAAGTAATAACCCTTCAAAGTCCTCTCATGCACGGGGATGGATCCTACTTTCTTTGTGTGTTGGCTGCTTTGCCCCATCAGAGGACTTCATCAAATACCTTTTATCCTTTATTCGTGAGGGTCCTCCAGGATATGCTCCTTACTGTGAGGAGAGGCTCAAGAGGACATTTGCTAATGGCACCAGGAACCAGCCACCAAGTTGGTTAGAGTTACAGGTAGGGAATGTGGAGGAATGGTAAAGCTTTGGGTAAGGAAGGAGGTCTTTGGTTGGGGAAGGTTATGTTAGAGGCAAGAAAGTTGTTGTTGGTAGGGAAGGTGATGTTATAGGCTGGAAGGATGGAGTAGTGAGTTAGGAAAGTGTAGTTGCGGATAGGGAAGTTTGGAGGTTTAGGAAGAAACAGTGGAGTTATAGGAAGGGTAAGAAAGGTTATGGATTGGGGTGGTAAAGGTGGAGTTATTGGAAGAGAAGATGGAGCTATGGAGAAGAATTGTAGAGTTATTGGTAGGGAAAGTAGAGGTTGGAGACATGGAGATATGGGTTATGAAGATGAAGCTATAGGCATGGAGAATGGAGGAGTAGGAATGGTTGATGTATAGAAAGGGGTAATGGAAGCATAAGAATTGATGATGGTGCTAACAGAAAAGGTAGGATGGATGGCAGTAAATGAGAGGGTAATTAGAGGTATGAACTGCATTTTTTTAGCTTCAGAAAAATTAACTGAAAAGTAATGATACAGTTTTATTATCAGTACATTGAATTGGTTGGTAAACAAATGTACTTGTAAGACTTTTTTACTGCCCTTTCCTTTCATAATCACATGTAATACTGGACTGACATAAATTGATATGCCTTTTCATTGTGTGATTGCTCACAAGCTTATGGCAATTTTGAATATTCCCTAGGCCACCAAATCCAAGAAACCGTTGATGTTACCCATTACCTTTATGGATGGAAACACAAAGACACTGTATGCAGATTCTGCGACAACTGCCCGAGAATTATGTAATCAGCTGTCTGATAAAATTGGATTGTGCGACCAGTTTGGTTTTTCCCTATATATTGCTCTGTTTGATAAGGTAGGTTACTCTTTCTTCCTTTATCATATTTAAGATATTTTGCTTTATCCACATATTTATGAGTGTCCTCCCAGGGAAACAAAGCAAAAAAAAAAAAAAAAAAAAATCTTTTATTTTGCATCACAAAATTAAGAAAAGAAAATCAGATTGCCTGAGAATTTTGTCATAACTTGAAATTCACTTATTTCATACTTGCAGTTCAACATGATGCAAGGAAAGAACAACAGATAGCCATTGTTTGTTTCATACTGTAATGTCATCATAGATTCTTGAGTTTTACTGAATATGTAACTTTTGAACATAGAAAATGAGTGTTTCAAAATTCTGGATTTGAAAGAAATGTATAATTGGGTAAACAAGTTCCTTGTTGAAGGTGCTCTGAATGTATGACATAGGATGGAAGCTACTAAATGTACTGAGGAGATTTTACTTTGATAGTAAGGCATTTGCATGAGTAAGAGAGGAGGAGGGTGAGTGGTTTAGGTGAAAGTGGGTCTGGGTTGGGAATGTGTAATGTCACATTTTTTCTCATGGGTGACATTATCTGTCAAATGGCATTAGGGAAACACTCTCTTCAGTCTAATGAACATATTCGTCATGGCATGAAAGTATGTCTCTAAAACTTCAGGTAGTTGATACAGTCCTTATCGAATTGGATGCGCACATAACTTTTATGTGAAGCAGATATTATAGGTCCTTCCAAGCAAGTCTGTTGAAGATTTTCAGACATGATGATAAAAGCATATATGAAATTTGAACAGCTGATGTCCTATAAAGGTTTTTGTTTAACATGGTTAACTAATTGTGTTCTGGGAGTATTATGTTGTTTTTCACTTATTTATGTTACCATTCACAAAATTCTGTATTTTTTTTTTTTTTTACCCTGTTGTACAAAGTAGCTACCATTAAGAAAACTTCTCTTCAGGACTTTGATATTGATATGAGTGTTGGATAAGGCAAAGAAATCTTATATACTTGAGTGCTTAGTGAACAGCATTCCACAATCCTTTTTTACCTGTTTTCTCCAAGTCTTTTTTGACATATTATGATTGGTCTTTCAGTAACATCTTGCCTCAAGAAGGCTTTTTGTAAATAGTTAAGAATTTCATCATTTCAGATGTGTTGCCTCAGAGGTTTCATTCATGACATAACGAGACCAGTCTTTTATGTGCTTGTCTTCAATTGATGTAATAAGTATCGTACAGTAATGTGTATGTATGAACAGGTGTCATCACTAGGTAGTGGGGGAGATCATGTAATGGATGCCATCAGCCAATGTGAGCAGTATGCCAAGGAACAAGGTGCTCAGGAGAGAAATGCCCCCTGGAGGCTTTTCTTCCGTAAGGAGATATTTGCTCCCTGGCACGATCCCACTGAGGATCCTGTTGCTACAAATCTTATATACCAGCAGGTGAGATCATGCTCTTTGGCTTATTTGTTCCATCTTCTTTCCTCTTAGTTTGTTTCTTGTGTTTCACTTGCTTGTCATGTTGCTGTCTCTCCTGTAATCAGATGTTAGTATTTTTATTGAATGTTTTAATGTGCTGTGTCTTTAACTTTTCCTTATATAAGCTGATGCACATTTTCTTCCTTTTTCTTTTCTTTAATGTCACTCTGGCTTGTTCATTATCATTCCATTCTTTCTCTCACTCATACTAACTGCCATTCTTATTGTGTTGCTCTTTTTGTCAGAGTTACACTGTCAGTCATTGTCACCTTCACTTGGTGTCATTCTCACACTTGTTTTTGAATTGATTCTCACTATTACTTACATTGTCACTTTCTCTCATCTTCACAGATTCACTCTCCAGTCGCTAGTGTGTGCTCACTTTACCGTAGAGTTACTCATATTCCCATCGTAATTTGTATATGATAAATATCAGTGTCATTGTCAAATATGTGTTCACTCTCATATCCGCTATCTCTTTAAAGCCTTTTCACATATTTCCATGCCTTTTTGGTTTTTCTTACACTCTTGATTGCATGCACCTTGTTGCCTTTTTTCCTTTTATTTCACTCGCTAGCCCTCTCATCATACAAAAATCTTGTCGTATGTGCTCTGTAATGTGGTTTTGATTTGGACCCTTGTAATGTTTTCAGGCCAGATGACAAAGAATTGTTTTATGTGCAGGTGGTTCGTGGTGTAAAGTTTGGGGAATACCGATGTGACAAGGATGAAGATCTCGCAATGATTGCTGCTCAGCAGTATTACATAGAGTTTGGTACAGATATGAACACTGACCGGCTGTACAACAATCTCCCTGGCTACATCCCAGACTACTGTGTTTCTGCTGGAGATAAAGCCATTGACCGCTGGGCCAACCTTGTTGTGGCTGCATACAGAAAGAGTTACTACGTAAAGGAGCGAGTTCAAGCCCTCAAAGTCAAAGAAGACGTAGTCAGTTATGCAAAATTTAAGTGGCCTCTCTTATTCTCCAGATTTTATGAGGCATTTAGGTAAACAGTTTTATTTTATGCAGTGAGATATATCTGTAATATCATGTCTGATTTTATACTATGAACCTTTAGCTTCACAGCAAGGATTTTAGATTATTCCTTGGTTTTAAGCCATCCAGACAATTTCTCATGAGTTTTACCTTGCTCTCTTTTCACCTGACTTTTTCTTGTACTCTTTACTAACTTCCTAACTTCCCAACCACCTTCTGTGATACATCTTATTTTAATTTTTCCATATGCATTCTCTTCACATATCCATTCCTTGGCATTGCTTCATCTATTGTCATTCACTTCAGAAACAATACATTATCTCCTGATTTTCTCATTCTTCACTTCACCTTTATCAGAATTCTGTATCTTCTTCCCAGATTTCATCTCAGCATCTTCCACTCTACTGTTAGAGTGCCTTTACTTCTAGAGACATGTCTGATCATGCTAGACATTGTGCAGCGGACACCCAAGTCTTTCTATACACATCTCTCCATAAACCTGCTCCACCTTGTGATTCATACTTTTTATTCTCTTTTTAAAGCTTCACTGATCCATCATAGTAAAAAAATTGTTCCCAGCATCTAACCCATCATCTGACAACCTGTCCATTAGGATCCTCCATCCAACTGCAATTTATAACTTCTTTTACAGAGTTGTTTGGCTTTTATTCTGCATAATTTCTACAAATGATTCTTCTTGTTCCTCTATTGTTTATCCTTGGTTTCTTTCTGTACACTTCCTTTTTATCTTTCTTTCAGTTATGACCTTCATTGATTCATCTGAACATAGAATGTACCCAGATGAGTTCCTTTACCTTGTCATGGTAATCTCCATATGGATACAGACAGATACTTAGGATATTGCGTGGTGTCTATTATATATTTAAGGAGTCATCTTAGCATATGATTTGAAAATGTCCTGAGAAATGGTAGCAATCAATCTGCATAACATTTTTAACAAAGCTGAGAGACTTTGAAGTGATTGTTCCATTTTTTTTTTTTTGCTTTATCGCTGTCTCCCGCGTTTGCGAGGTAGCGCAAGGAAACAGACGAAAGAAATGGCCCAACCCACCCCCATACACATGTATATACATACGTCCACACACGCAAATATACATACCTACACAGCTTTCCATGGTTTACCCCAGACGCTTCACATGCCTTGATTCAATCCACTGACAGCACGTCAACCCCGGTATACCACATCGCTCCAATTCACTCTATTCCTTGCCCTCCTTTCACCCTCCTGCATGTTCAGGCCCCGATCACACAAAATCTTTTCACTCCATCTTTCCACCTCCAATTTGGTCTCCCTCTTCTCCTCGTTCCCTCCACCTCTGACACATATATCCTCTTTGTCAATCTTTCCTCACTCATTCTCTCCATGTGCCCAAACCATTTCAAAACACCCTCTTCTGCTCTCTCAACCACGCTCTTTTTATTTCCACACATCTCTCTTACCCTTACGTTACTTACTCGATCAAACCACCTCACACCACACATTGTCCTCAAGCATCTCATTTCCAGCACGTCTATCCTCCTGCGCACAACTCTATCCATAGCCCACGCCTCGCAACCATACAACATTGTTGGAACCACTATTCCTTCAAACATACCCATTTTTGCTTTCCGAGATAATGTTCTCGACTTCCACACATTCTTCAAGGCTCCCAGAATTTTCACCCCCTCCCCCACCCTATGATCCACTTCCGCTTCCATGGTTCCATCCGCTGCCAGATCCACTCCCAGATATCTAAAACAATTCACTTCCTCCAGTTTTTCTCCATTCAAACTCACCTCCCAATTGACTTGACCCTCACCCCTACTGTACCTAATAACCTTGCTCTTATTCACATTTACTCTTAACTTTCTTCTTTCACACACTTTACCAAACTCAGTCACCAGCTTCTGCAGTTTCTCACATGAATCAGCCACCAGCGCTGTATCATCAGCGAACAGCAACTGACTCACTTCCCAAGCTCTCTCATTCACAACAGACTTCATACTTGCCCCTCTTTCCAAAACTCTTGCATTCATCTCCCTAACAACCCCATCCAATTACAATTAAGCATATTCTCATTTTGTCTTTTTACCTCTTCCAGATACTCTGGACCAAATTTACCCAAGAATGATGTGATCATTGCTGTGAACTGGACAGGTGTTTATGTTGTAGATGATCAAGAACAGGTTCTTCTGGAGTTGTCCTTCCCAGAGATTACTACAGTGTCGTGTAACAAAACACAGAAGGTTTATACACAGACCTTCACCCTGTCTACTGTGCGGGGGGAAGAGTTCACCTTTCAAAGCCCAAATAGTGAGGACATCCGGGACCTTGTGGTTTACTTTCTAGAGGGTCTGAAAAAGCGATCTAAGTTTGTCATAGCATTACAGGATTATAAGGCTCCAGGTGAGTTTTTATTATTCTGACACACACACACACACACACACACACACACACACACACATGCGTGTGTGCACACAGATTCTGTGTGAGAGGGACTTGGGAGTAGACCTAGGGTAGAGGTTGCATTATCATTTAGGTCTTAGTACTTGAGGAAATGCGGAAAGAAAAGATCCAGTGATTCATGGCAGGAATAGTGTCAGAATTTAGTTATGGAGTGTACAATAGAAAGAGTGGCAGGGGAGCAAGTTTATCCAAGGGAATTGGACACTGAATTTACTCCTTTTGGTAGGTGTTCTCATCTTAGAGTTTTTGATTTTGTATTGATGCTTGTTTTAGTATTTGGGCCTAACCGTTAGCTAGAGGTGAAGAAGATTGGCATGATAGGAAAAAGTTTTCCTTGTGAAGTAGCATTCTATTTGTGATAGATTGAATTGTACATGTTGAATGTGACTGGTTCCCTTTCTACCAGGTGAGACTTCCTCCTTCCTAACCTTCAACAAGGGTGACCTCATTCTTCTGGAGGAGGACTCTTCTGGAGAGACTGTCATGAATGCTGGTTGGTGTGTGGGCAGATGTGAACGAACCAATGAAAGAGGAGACTTCCCAGCTGAAACAGTCTATGTTCTTCCTGCAGTTACCAAGCCTCCCCCAGACATACTGGTGAGCATTGATACACCTGCAGTCACAAAAAGTCTGTCAGATATTGCTAAACTTTTGTACATCTTGTTTTACATTTGCTAATACTCCACCATAAATTGTGCTGAAGACATGCATTTCTTTGTCCTGCCATCTTTTCTTGTATTTGAAATATACTGTCTTACACTTACTAAAAGTACATAGAAAAAATGTATTTGACACTTTGACCCTGTTACACAGTTAGTAGGATTTTATCATATATGATCTTGACATTTTACAAAGATTGTCCTGTAATTTCTAGAAGTTTAATCAGACAATATATTGGAAATTGTTCATCTTTTCTGCCCAGAATTCACAGTAAATATGGATATGGGGAAGGATAAAGTAGATATAGTTTTTCATTTTATGCACACATACTCCTAGCTTCTGCCCAAGTTGTATCTAGTGTTTAAAATGAATACTTATTTTAGGTGGATGAAGTACATACAGCCTCATATCTCACTGCATACATTCTCAGCTGATGTTCGGTTGAATTGAAAAGGGATACTAAGAACTTTATTCACACCTCTAGCCTCAGACATTCTTTTATGATGAAAGTTACCTCTAACACAGAAGACATCACTGTTAACCCTGTTCATGCATAGTAACTAATTTGTACTCTTCGTCCATAGGCACTCTTTACAGCTGAAGGGGCTGAACATGGTCGCAAACTGTTTACTCCACAGCTGAATGGGTCTGACTCTCAAGAGAAGCCACACACACTTGAGGAATATGCTCTAGATCATTTCAGGTAGGTATAGGCCATGTGATGAGGGTGTATAGCTATCTATTCATATCTCTGATGCCTGTTCCCACCTGGAACTCCCTCAAGTAGTCTCTATCACTAGTGAATATCAGTGCCACTTCTTAGCCTTTAGTGCCTTCCCACCTTATCAGGCGACTGGCAGAGGACATCTCTAGCACAGTGTTTGCAGAGGCTCCAACATAATGTTCCTACTGATTACTTTTACCTAATGTTCCTGCCTGCTACTTCTGCCTAATGTTTCTACCTACCCAAAGCTCCTTCCTAAATTTTCCCTTCCAACTACTTCTGTCTATTGCTTCTAACATTTTGCCAAAAGGCCGGGCTGCACATGGAACTCACTGCTGGAAAAGTCTAGAGTTACAATGAATGAGCTGTGTGAGTTAAGTGTTGTCATGTGTCATGTATGACTAGAAAAGATTGTATGTGTGTAGACAGAATGCCAGTAGTCTATGTGTGGGTAAGGTAGAAAGAAAAACAGGTGTCTTTGTAAGAGGAGTGCAACTTGACAGCCATTGAAGTGTGTTACCTTGTTTTACCTCTGACACTTGTTCTGATATCAACAAAGTTTTCTTTAACAGGCCACCTCCAAAGCGCACAGTTTCTCGAGCAATTACCCTCACTTCAGCTAGACGACCTGCGAATGAATGTCTCTGGAAATACTCACGAGAACCAGTGAAGCAACCTTTGCTAAAGAAGTTGTTGCACAAGGAAGAACTTGCTCAAGAGGCAGTATATGCTTTTAATGCTATGCTGAAGTACATGGGAGATTTACCATCAAGGAGAAACCGTCAGGGTAATGACCTAACCGATCAAATCTTTGATGGTCCTTTAAAACATGTAAGTTTTATATGTATGTCAAGTCAGTTACATACTTCATCATCATGTATCTTGTATTGAACTGAGAACCTCTGTGTGCCAAGACACTTTTTTGAACACAGACACGTTTCAACTATTCCTTTATATTTATCAAGTAAAATGTTTTGAGGAGTACAGCTCAGCACCATTCAGAGTACATAGGTATAACTTAGGCATGCAATTAGAGAATGAAAGAGACACGGAGATGTAGAAATTGAATTCTTGAGTCTCGAATGTAGAGGAAGTAAGGTGGACAGAGAAACAAATATACTGTTGGAAGGGAACAGAAAAGTACAATGATTACTGAACCTACAATATATTAATGAGTATACTCAGTAGCTAATATTTTTTGACAAGAATTGCTTGCACCATGAACATAAATTCAACTGTAATATATGGCCTTGTCTGTTTCTGTTCTCAAGAATTAACTACTTGTGTACCTTTGCCAGTAGCTAGAACACAAGATATTTTGTGGGACACTGTCATGGGACAACTATGCAGCCGTCAGAACCTCATGGTTGGAAAGCTGTGATGTCTGTTTCTTTCCATACAAAGCAGAGCTTTTGAATTCTTTTGCTCCTCATGTTTTTCCAAATGCTTAAGACCTGCTCCATTTCAATCCCTTTTACTGCTATGATTGTTAGTTGACAATGCATGGTGGTTTATTACTATAATCACTTGATGACTTTTTGGTTGTTGCCTCTCTTTGAATTTCCAGCTGATATTTGACTCCAGTTACTTTCTGTAGTTGTTTCT
The DNA here is from genome assembly GCF_036320965.1 of Panulirus ornatus. Lineage (NCBI taxonomy): Eukaryota > Metazoa > Arthropoda > Malacostraca > Decapoda > Palinuridae > Panulirus > Panulirus ornatus. The sequence goes on along the minus strand of NC_092254.1, from coordinate 3,022,202 downwards.
AAACATCCCCTTACCATAGCTGGAAAATAAATCACATGAGATGTATCATAGAAGGTGGTTGAGAAGTGTATATTATACAAGCTTTGGTTCTTACCCCAAGTTAAATGCCAACTAATGAAAAAATAGTTAGTTTTAGAATGAAGAAACAGGTACTGCTTATATTTTATTGATGATATAATTATTTCTGTTAAAGAATATATCATAAGTTAGCTGTTTGTGAAGAACTTCTCACTTCAAAGGAGTCCATCCTGTCTTTGCTACTGAGCATGGCACATCTTTTGCACTGGAGGAGCAGCTAGTTGGGGGATCCTGGTTTTATAGCCACATGATCCCTTTCGTAAAAGGTTCTATGAATAATTGAGTTTTTTATGTCTGTGAATAAGGAAGAGCTTATTGCCCTCATATGTACTGTGTGTTACAGAAGGTGATTTTAAGGGGCAGATGTGAAGGCAGAAAATTATCCCCTCCTATCCTTTTCAAAAGAAAGAACAGGTTAAGGAGAAAAGAAAGGATTTTTTCCCTCTCCTTTAAGGCCCAGTCATTTGTACCTAATCCTGTTTTGCTAATGGGGTAAAAAGTGAATACATATGAAAGAAAAAGTGAAGATATATGTACTGATTTGTGAAATCATGTCTGAAGAAAAATAATTGTACAAAGGCTACCCACCTGCCTCAACATGGCCCATTCTGAACTCTTACCATACCAGTACAATGTAAAGTATACTACTATTTTAGAGTTTCCCTATACTTTTGGATAATAGAAATATGTTCTCTAATAAAAAGAATATTTTCTGAATAATTTTATGTATTACACATAGTAGAGAGTCCCTGGAGATCAGTTATGTAGTTTAAGGGATAAAAGATGCAGCTTTTCCTTTACCCTTGTATTATTATTATTATTTCTTTAACTGCAGTTCACTCTTCCCCCTTTTTCTCATTTGATGCCAGGCCTAGATGGTGACTGTTGTCTTTGACTGGAGATTTCATGATAGAGATTTTACTCTGATGGGGAGAGTTAGGGTAGGTTAGGCAAATTAATTATCATCTCTGTCTCCTCTTGATTAGCTACCATAACATCAACATCTTCATTATGTAACTGTGCTAGCTTCATCTCAGCTCCAGCGTGGTTCACCAGTACACTTGAGTCAACCTTTAAATCATGTAATGCCCCATTTTTAAAAGTTAATCTAAGTGAATCAAATATTGACTATGTAGATATTTTCTGCAGTTTACATCTTCAGTAATATGATGTTTTTTCCACTCATAGGAAATCCTCAGGGATGAAATTTATTGCCAAATTATGAAGCAGTTAACAGAAAACAGGAATCGGTTGAGTGAGGAGCGTGGCTGGGAGCTGATGTGGCTGGCAACTGGGCTTTTTGCTTGCTCCCAGAACCTTGTAAAGGTAAAGCCATCTATGTTTTATGTTTGTCATTTGTTTTAACTGCAATTCTTTGAAGATTTGTCATTTGTGGTCAGTCTAGCATTTACTATTTGTATTAGTTCAGTCAGAAAGCCTGAGTCTTGTGTTGATAGGATTTTTTTTGTAATTGTACAGTGTTCTTAGGCAATATTAAGACTTGAGTCGGGTAGATTGTAGATGTTTCCTGTTTAATGCTGATATGAATGAATATACTTATAGAATTGTATATCAGTAAATAATCAAGTTTACATCATGAAGGAATATGACAGTGATTATGACTATCATTTATATAATCTGTAGCCAAAAGTGCTTTCAGTTTCTAGTTGTACTCAGAGAAAGGATGTACTTAGAGAATTTTCTAATGTTTCAGATGTAGACCTTTGTTCATTCACACCTCATGGTTCAGTTGCAAAAGTTTAAAGTATGTTTATGAAAAAATCTGCATGTTGGCCTTCACATGGGTATTTAGCATCCATTTGGAGAAATAGAAAAGGATGGAAGAACGTAATAGATACTAAAGAGATGAAAGGCAGAAATTGACATTTTCTCTCTTGATTTACACCATAGTCCACTTGTTGGTTAGACACACATTCTCAAACCCCATGCTGTCATTTTTTAAAAGTACAAATTATCTTTCATCTGTGGTCTTCCCCTCACCTTTTCTCTGACCAAATTTTCCACATTCATTTCCTTGTTTATACAAGCTGAGACAATGATTTTTTCATAATTTGCCTAAGTGCTCATACATGATGGCTCCTTCGTTTTCTTGACAGCTGAACTAATTTGTAAAATGAAAGTGTAGAGACTATTAATAACTACATGTTTGAGAAAATGTCTCGATTCACATTGTTGCTTTTTCTGTTGAACAGTTGCTGTATATACCTAATTGTTTCTTCTTCCTTAGTAAGCAGTGTCAGGAATAAATGAATGATGTCCTCATTTACTTGCATCCATTCTCTAGCTGTCCTGTGTAAAGTAATGAAACCAGTACCTACCATCCACAGCTGTAAACAAAGAGTAGTAATTAAACATCATGCCTCAGAATTGTTAGATTTAACAAATGAAGTGCCCCAGGGATCACTCTTGGGACTGGTTTTCTTTCACATATATTACTGATATTGATAATGGGCTACTTTGTAAGATATCAAAATTTGCTGATGATTCAAAGCTGGGAAATGAATCTGCAGATGAACTTGAACGTCTTCCTACAGCTTCAAACTGACCTAGATAAACAGAGGAACTGGCCTCATAAATGACAAATGAATTTTGATGTTAATGAGAACAAAGTTTACGCATTGGTAGTAAAAACGAAAAGGCAAGCCACTTTTTTGATTTTGTTGAACTGCAAAAAGTAAAAGGTAAATGAGGAAAAAGACTTGGGTGTAATAATCTTTGGTGACCTAAACCAAGTAAGCATTGCACAGGAGCAGTGAAAAGAGCAAACAAAATTTTTGGTTTTGAGTGCAAGTCCAGGAAATTCATCCTTACTTTATACAATTTATTGGTTCGCCCATTTCTTGAATATTGTGTTCAGTTTCGGTCACTGTACCTGAAAAAAGACAAAGACAGACTCGAGAGAGTACAGTATCAGGCTACCAAGATGATTCCCAGACTGAGAAGCAAATCCTACAAGATAGATCAGACAACTTGAATGTATGCAGCTTAGAAAAGAGAAGGTTAGGAGGTAAGGTAATACAAATATTGAAAATCATCAAAGACTTTAATAAGCTTGATCTATCTAGTTACCTAAGACTTGATTCATCAGATTAAACTTGTGGTAATGGATACAAACTCATCAAATGATTAACCTTGAATGAGATGAAGTACTTTCTCTTTACCAGGATGTTTAACATATGTAACGATATGCCAAAGTAGAGTGGTTGAAAGCAGTACTCTAGATATGTTTAGGAAGAAACTTTCATTATTTGTGCCTCCATATTCAAAATGGCAATTTGCAGGTTATTATCTTTAAATTATCTGTATGCCTTCTGATATTTACCACACTGTTTTGTGAGTTTCTGATATCCTCCACCATCACAGACAGCCTTGGAAAGACCCAGTGGCCTGTTGCTGTTTGAATTCCTTTGTCTAACATTGTATTATTCCATGATTTATCTCATACTAGGTATGATTACATAGTTGAATCATGTCAAGACTTAAAACTTTATGCTATTTCTTGAACAAAATATGATTAGATTATTTGTATCGAGATAAAAAAATTTTCTGTTTCTAGGAGCTGACTCAATTTTTGAGGACTAGAAGACATCCAATTGCACAAGACTCACTTCACAGACTTCAGAAAACGCTCAAACATGGCCAGCGTAAATACCCACCGCACCAGGTTGAGGTTGAGGCTATTCACCACAAAACAACACAAATCTTCCATAAGGTTAGCTGAGAGTCTCAGGAGTCATTGAACAAGAGGGAGTAAGTGAATTTTATTGTGTGTGAATTAGTGAGAGAGAGAGAGAGAGAGAGAGAGAGAGAGAGAGAGAGAGAGAGAGAGAGAGAGAGAGAGAGAGAGAGAGTGAGAGAGAAATGAGAAGTAAGATGAAGGATTAAAAGTTTAATGTGAATGATAAAAAGGAAAAGAATGAGTGGTGAGAGGAATATGTTTAACCAGTACAGAAATGAAGTGGAAAATGAGTTATCCTTCATTCAGATTTAGCATTTGTATAGTTTTTTTCAATTAGGCCATGAGTGTTATTGATATTTAGCATTTATGTAAACCATTATCATCCTGAACTAAAATCTGTTCTTCATCATTTAAAGCAGGTATAGTTATTCATTTATTTATTAATTTATTTATATATATTCAGTTACCACAGAAATAATATCAGTGATAGTCTGGTGTTCCCTCCTGCAGGCAGACTCTGGTAACACTGTTATAATTGATTATTAGCATATGTACATGTACACCTTGGTTCTACAAGATCACTATCCTCCATTTTTATTCACCATGGTTTCTTTTCATTTAAAAAGTTACTTTCTGCCAGGTATACTTCCCTGATGATACAGATGAGGCATTTGAAGTTGACTCCTCTACGCGAGCAAAAGACTTTTGTTCATCTATTGCACACCGTCTTAACCTCAAGAGCTCTGAAGGCTTCTCTTTATTTGTGAAGATTGCTGATAAAGTAATATCAGTACCTGAGGGAGATTTCTTCTTTGATTTTGTCAGACATCTTACTGACTGGATCAAGAAAGCTCGACCATCTAGAGATGGTAAAATAGCTAAAGACCTATTGTATGGGTATTTGAATGTTAAGTTGGAAATCTGAAATGTAAAGCAAATAAAAGCTAACATTATTATGATGAAAAATTATATTCATTGTAGAATCATCCTTCTCTCTTCTTATGCTGTGTCATTTATTTTGTAGGAACAACGCCTCACTTCACATACCAAGTGTTTTTCATGAAGAAATTGTGGACCAACACAGTACCTGGAAAAGATCGTAATGCAGATATCATATTCCATTTCCACCAAGAACTTCCCAAACTCCTTAGAGGTAAGGATATGCTCAAGTGAAGAATCGTGTTGAGAGAAGGTCAGACAGCAGTTCACTCAATGATGAGAATCATGAAGCAGCAACACTTATATTAAGATAAAGTTTGTCACTGTAAATGTGGAGAAATATTACTTTTTTTCCAAGAAGCTGAAACAAAAATACAGATTTGATACCCTTTGCCTGCCTAAATTGTTACTTGCTACATCTTTTTAAGGCAATTTTGTGTTAGGTGTAATCTCTGCTTATGTTGCACATGGAACTCAGCCATTTTGGAGAAAAAGGGTTTATCCATTTTCTTTGTTCATGATCCTTTTCTATGTTTGTACAGTTTTGATACTGTAGACTTCTTGCTAGTACTTCACTATTTTCAGATTCAAAGTAATCCTTCGAATATTGCTGTTTACTCTGCATCCGTCTTTCACAGCTTTTTCATCATTTTCCATATGCTTATATATTGTTGAAGGAGTACCTCTTTCTTATCATGGATTTTTTGTTTTAGTGCAAACAGTTTATAGGTGCTTCAGGATTGTTACTGTCAAAGCTGTATGCAAACTGTTGGTATCATTTTCAAATGCTGTTGCTGAATTTTCACCACATGAAGGTGCAGAGATAATCTGTACTGTATTTGTAGAAGATATTTGTGTACCCACTCTGATTTGATCAGGGAAAATGTTTACAGTTAATGGTATTTGGGGATAACTTATTTATATAGATATTTTTGTTTTCTTCTGTATGTAGTGACATTATACTGGTAATTGTGGAAACACCATTTGAGAAGGTAATTTAAGATTTATACTCCCTGTAATGTAAGAAAAAAAGAAAATGGGTGAATACTTTTATCTGTGATAAGCTACCTATAAGGTATGCAAATTCTGCAACCTTTTAATGCAGAGTACAAAACTTATTAAAGTTTAGGCTGAAGGGAGATTGAAGGATACATGAGCATGAATACTAAGATTGGAACAGTGAAACAATGAGTATTGGCATTGTATATGTTCCATTGTATTGGCCCAAGTGGATGTAGAGTGAAGTACAAGTTGTATGTGTGTTTGTAGGGGTTGCTATTGAGAAATATGTAATCCCTGTGAGCTCAACTTTCTTACAGGATACCATCGTTGCACCAAGGATGAGGCTGCTAGGTTGGCTGCCTTAGTATACCGTGTCCGCTTTGCTGAGAGTAAGCAGGAACTAGCACTTATCCCGTAAGTCTCATTGGTTACAGCCCATGTTCTGTAAATCTTTTTGGTGATGATTGATCTGTCTATCTGTTGCTCTATATTTCTGATGCCCATTTCCTGTGTAACTCCCATCAAGGGGATGGCCTTGGCAAAGGAGTCTCCACTTATCCTTGTTCTTACAGTGCTTCCTTGCATACACCATTCCATGCATTCTTCCACCATTTTTCTTCCTCCAGTACTTTTCTACTGTATTTTCCCATGTCACAGGTGGTCCTCCTCTCACACCAACCCCTTTAATTGTACTATCATACACTCTCCTTGTAAACTCCCTGTTTAGCATTTTTTCCATATGCCTAGACTATTTTAAAATATTACATTTCACCCACTCTTCCATTCCACAGTACATTTTCTTTGCACTCCTTGTCATAGCAAATCTCTCATATACCCCCTCACTTCTTTTTTCATTCCATCTAGTCATACCATATGCTCTTCTCGAATATCTGGATTCTTGACTTTTGTGACTCATTCCATGTTCAAATTTCAACTGCATAGGTCAAGAATTGGGAAGACTGTGGTGTCCCTTAATCATTTCTTCACTATCTATATACCTGTTTATATCTCTGATGCTTGATCCCTTCTGAAACTCCTTTGAGAGGGTGGCCATGGCAATAGAGTCTCCATAACTAGTGAACTTCAGTTTAGCACAGTGTTTGTAAAGGCTCTTGCCTAAAGTTCATTTTGAGTACTTCTGCCTAACGTTCCTGTCCAGTTTTCCTACTTACTACTTCTCCTTAATGTTTCTACCTAAAGCTCCTACCTAAATAATCCTTTGTACAACTTCTGTTTATTGCTCTTACCACTCAGCACACTTGAATTAGACTGAGCAAGCATCACAATACAGCAAGGCTTCAAGTTACGACACTTCTAGTTGTGATGTTTCAGAATTAGATTACATTGTATGAATTATGTCCATGTGTATATATGTATATGTCTGCGTATGTATATATATGTATATGTGCGTGTGTGGATGTGTATGTATATGCATGTGTATGTGGGTGGGTTGGGCCATTCTTTCGTCTGTTTCCTTGCGTTGCCTCGCTAATGCGGGATACAGCAACAAAGTATAATGAGGGGGATGGTATTCCATGTGTGGCGAGGCGGCGATGGGAATGAATAGGGGCAGACAGTGTGAATTGTGTGCATGGGTATATATGTATGTGTCTGTGTGTGTATATATATGTGTACATTGAGATGTATAGGTATGTATATTTGCGTGTGTGGGCGTGTGTGTGTGTGTACATTGTGTATGGGGATGGGTTGGGCCATTTCTTTCGTCTGTTTCCTTGCGCTACCTCGCAAACGCGGGAGACAGCGACAAAGCAAAATAAAAAAAATTAAAAATAATATATATATATATATATATATATATATATATATATATATATATATATTTTTTCATACTATTTGCCATTTCCCGCGATAGCGAGGTAGCATTAGGAACAGAGGACTGGGCCTTTGAGGGAATATCCTCACCTGGCCCTCTTCTCTGTTCCTTCTTTTGGAGAGAAAAAAAAAAAACGAGAGGGGAGGATTTCCAGCCCCCCGCTCTCTTCCCTTTTAGTCGCCTTCTACGACACGCAGGGAATACGTGGGAAAGTATTCTTTCTCCCCTATCCCCAGGGATGATATATATATATATATATATATATATATATATATATATATATATTTTTTTTTTGCTGTCTCCCGCGTTTGCGAGGTATATATATATATATATATATATATATATATATATATATATATATATATATATATATATATATATATATTTGTTATGCTAAAAGAATATTTTATCTTAAAGTATACTATCATATTTAGGGTTTTTGTTTACTTATCATGCACATTTTAGTCATGTCACAGGAAAATGCCATTCAGTTTGTATCCCTTTAACTGGAGAAATACATTCATATATGTTCACTACTACCCCATTACTTATTACACCACAGTAGGTGTAGGTGTTTCAGTAAGTTTGAATGTCCTCCAGTTAAAATAGGTTCTTCCTAAATAGCCCTCAATCCACCCAATTCCATTTGAGCCCTCATCACCATGTTTCAGTTCAGAACTTTTTTCAGTGAGTTTTTATTAAATACCATCTGAATTACAATATGATAGTGTATGGAGTGGTAAGCTGTTTCAGCTGAAGTATAGTGTAATCCATCCAAAAGATTTACATTGGGAAAAATTTGGTCAGGAACGTAAACCAGCCATAGAACATGGGTTTCACTGGTTTGACTTATTACACATTCACTTACAACAGGAACATAACCCTATTTCGGTGAATCCTTACTGTACCACAGTTTTAATGTGCTAACTCTTTTGCAAGTTAAAAGAAGAAACTATGCAACACAATTTTGTATAGAATTTGTTTTCATTCTTGTGAAGCTGGGGATTTTATTTTTCAGAAATATGTTGCGTGATCTTATACCAGCAGACTTGGCTAAGTCACAGAACACCAATGAATGGAAGAGGCTTATAGTGCAACATTATAACACTGATGCAGGTGAGTCATGATTTACTATTTAACACACACACATGAAGCTCTGTGGTGTAGTGGTTATTGTCACTGACCATGAGTTAGCAGAGACCTGTATGTGTTTGAATTTTAGGCATGGCAGTCAGCCCACACCCAGCTCAGTTGCTCATCCTCACCTTAGGGCTGGTCAGTAAATGGTTACCTGGCTTAGGCTGTGGATGTGTTGGAAATGAAGTGTTTGAGGATGATATGTGGTGTGAGGTGGTTTGATTAAGTAATGAAAGGGTGGAATTAAAAAGATTTTGTACGATCAGGGCCTGAACATACAGGGGGTTGAGAGGTATGCAAGGAATAGAGTAAACTTTAATGGTGAGGTATACCAGGGTTGACGTGCTGTCAGTGGACTGAAATAGGGCATTTGAGACATCTGGGGTAAACCATGGAAAGGTCTGTGGGGCTTGAATGTGGATAGGGAGCTGTTGTTTCAGTGCGTTACATATGACAGCTAGAGACTGAGTACAACCCTATCTCAGTTAAGGAAAACATTATCTACTGGATTGGCCAGTCCCATATATGCAAGTTACAGTCAGTTACACTTTGTGACTTTTTTTATTTATATGATTGGGTGAAGAATAACTATGAAAACCACTGATTTGTTTTATGCATTAAGAATTAAGCATTAGAAGTCAAGGTAATAGAACACGTTATATACTTAACAGTCTTAAGTAAGGGCAATGTGGGAGCAATGGAGACGCTACAGGTGATGCTGGGCTTCAACGATGCAGTGAGTTCCTAGAACAAATATATTTCCTTGTGTTTCCATTCCCAAGGCTTTGACACAAGGCATGTAATTACCTATTTGTATTTTATAAGGAAAGAGTTTTACATTTGTTGGACCCCATCTCTTGAATATTCTCTGCAACTTTTTACATTAATATATGCTGTTAAATAAGCCATGCTCTCAACCATATTATTCCATTCATCCACCGCTCTTGCACAATAAAAGTACTTTTCTACATATTTTTAAAGAATTTGTTCGTTTAACTTCATATTATGTCCTCCAGTTGCTCCATGCCTATACCTTTCAAAGATGTGCCTGATTGCTGCTTCTCACAGTTGTTGTGTTTAGAATAGCCATTCAAGGATTGATTGTTGTTATATCCCTTTCTTCCCTTAAACAGTTGACCTGTAAAATTCTTTTCCCTCTTTTGTATTTCCCTCTTCCTGTAGCCTTTCTACCTTAGAGTCAGGTCTTCAAACACCTGCAAAGCCCAATTAATTTCTTTTCTTTTTCTTTCAATTTATTTTTTCACCTGAGATAGCCTTTGACTGGGAAGTTTTCCCACGCAGTTTTGTTCTCTGTATGAAAAGAAAAGAGTGAAAGAGGCTTTGATTTATCGTGGCCTGAAAATGCAGGAGGGAGGGAGGTATGCATGAGATAGAATGAATTGGGATGATGATGATGTACATAGCAGAGGATGTGAATATGGGGATATGAAGTGGTCAGGGAAAACCACACCTAGAGAGTGGACATGCACAAATTAGGTTATTGTTCATCCTTTCTTAGTGCATCTTGCTACATGGGAAATGGTGAACTAGTATTAAAAAAGAGTACCAAAAACATAACTTCATATATTTCTATATTGATAGGAATGAGTCCAGAGGAAGCTAAGATAGCCTTCCTGAAAGTCATATACCGTTGGCCCACCTTTGGCTCTGCTTTCTTTGAAGTGAAACAGACTACTGATCCAAACTACCCTGAACATCTCCTTATTGCCATCAACAAGCAGGGAGTCTCACTTATCCACCCAGTTACAAAGGTTGGCAATATTATATTATTAATTCTGTGTATTTATCATCTAGCTAGTCACTGTGTAATCAAGTATCCAGATACCTCAGGTGTAATATTGTCATACTACTTAGACTATCTCATAGATATTACATTTATAATTTGGATGTACAATTCAATGAATCTGTTTATAAACTATTGTAATTAGTATATGCCCCATTTTACTCAAGCCTTTGAGACTTGCAACTCCTTTTCAATCTTTTTATAGGAAATACTCGTTACCAACCCCTTCACAAGAATAAGCAACTGGTCATCTGGCAACACATACTTCCACATGACTATTGGCAATCTGGTGAGAGGCACCAAACTCCTCTGTGAAACTTCCCTCGGCTATAAAATGGATGATCTCCTTACTTCGTATATATCCTTAATGCTAACAAACATGAATAAGCAGAAAACCCTTCGGATGAAGTAACACCAAAGTAGTTCACCTAGGGACATTGTGTTAGCTGATTCTGAAAATTATTTTGATTTTTTAAATCTACTAAGTAGGTTACACATGAGTTACAGGTGTTGAATAATCTTAATTCTCTGCGTCAATATAACAGAACTGTAAAGGTTAAGTTTGAAAGTGCTGAAAAAGTTTTAGGTTTAGCCCTATAGCTTTGGAATTTGACCTAAATTCTCCAGGAATCTATCTTGAAAAGCTTTAATGCTTCATGGTTGGATAATATGAGTAATAAAACAATGAATACCTATTTTCCATCTGTTTGTGTAGGCTAGGTTAAGCCTCATACTTTATAAAACAGAGGTTATTGTTTTAAAGACATGTAGGTTTTAAGATATATTTTTACACTGATAAAAGAAAATTGATACAATGTACCATTACATAGATAACTGATTATGTAGGGTTCATTGTGTTCAGAAGCAGGAGTGCATATATTTTGGCAATATTGTCAATGCAGAATTATGCATGATATATTTGTAATTATTTTGATCATGAGCTTTTTTTTAAGATTTCAAAATTTGATGTGTATTTAGTTGGACCCCTTGATTTATATAAGTGCACATGTATATTTGTTTAATAGATATAACCAATACAGTATTTATATTTAACAAAGTGAATTTAACAAAGGCATGACTGGATAGATAGAGATTGAGTGTGTAAATATATACCCATTGAAGCATCACCCCTTGCATAAAAGATGCTTTATGTTGCAGTTATCAAATACTAAGACATTATTTCTCTTTTATAGCCATATGCTTATCAAGTTGTAATGTATGTCATTAGTTTTGATATGCTGTGCCCTCCATACTCACCATGTTTGTACATTCAATTGTAGCTTTAATACAATTGTAAATTTAAGCATTTAGCTCATTAGAGTCAGGATATTAATCATTTGCTTTAGAAATTGTGGGCTGTAAGTATCATTCACTGCATTCTAATAAGCATAGATAATATGTTTTTTACAAAATACTTGGTATTTAGAGTGAAAGATTGTATGAAAGACTAATTTTGAGAAATGTAAGTTTATTTCAGATTTTTTATATTGTGTATGATTAAGAGTGTATACAAGATATTCTTTTTAAACTAAGCAGATTTTTATGGTTGTATATTTCAGTACATATATTCCTAAGTAGGGCACAATATACGCTTCCTCTTAATGATGTAAGTATTGTACTGACTTCCCTTCAATCTAATGTAATTTTTTTATCACTTACAAGTACCATGCAGCTGCAGTCTATGTAGAAAAATCATGAACATAATGTAATTTAGCACAGAACCAGTCTTATTTATGTTTTGTACATATTGTTTGTTGGTTCATTCAGAATTTTTTGCTTTGTGTGTGTGCAAGTCAGACTTTATATTTATTAGTCATCATTATTATCTTCCTGGCAGCTATTATTTATGGCACTGAAAATTGAATGTATTTTCCACAATGTTCACCTTTACATGTAACTTGATGGGTACGAAGTTCTCGCCAAGAATAGACCTCATTGCTGTTTGATAACATAACTTTTGTGTATGTAGGTATATATACATGGTAAGTATTGCTAAAAGTTGTAGCAGAATAATTGGATTTTTTTTCAGAGTAAATGCCAAAATTTTTAAGCACAAACTATGTCTTATCACTGAATCAAACAAGGACAAAAAACTGAATGCATGATTTAGCCCTGAATGATAATTATGTTGATGCAAAGTTTTGACACTGATTAGTTTACTTGTACATGACTTGTTTGCCTTGGTGTAAAATGATTAACTGTACAAGATTCCATTAATTAGCATGAATCATGTTAACTTTTAGATTATGACTGCAAATATATATATACATATGTGTTTGATCTTAATCCTTACCTGAGTTGCTCAAGACTTTTTAGTGAAACTATATTCTGGATTTCCATCTAAAACTGATGGATATTTGAAAGTGAAACTGTTTCTATATCTAGTGTGAAAGGAGTGTATGATATTAGTGCAAGAATAGGGTTGAAGAGATGAAACTGGACGGTGGAATGTGTATTGGATGAAGATGAATCAGTAGATAATGATTTTGAAATGTTTTGTGTAAAAAAAATAACAAATGCATTTTGGGGTTAGGTGTAAAGAATTTTCTTCTAGGCAAAATAGCCTATATCCTAAACTTTTCTCCGGCAGTTTTGGCTTAATGAGCAGGTCTTTGGGAGCTTAACATAGAATTTATATTTTTTGGTTACTGATAATTCTAATTAATAGCTAAAGAGCAGAAGTGTGCAAGTGAGGCCATTATGCACTTGTTTTTGATGCTATCTCACAAAGGCATGAGAGGAAATTTGATCTAAAGATATAATGATTTTGATAGGGTGACGTTGATTCTAATGTTTTCATAATGCTAAGACAGTGTTTTTTATATTTAAATTGTGGGGTCTTATGAATGGTAACTTGATATAGACAAGGAATTCTGTTAGTGTCTTTAACATCTTATCTAGTAACCAGTTGATGATGTGACTGTGAGGTTACATCCAACATGAAGCAATAAAAACAACAGTGATGAGCATGCCAAATACAAACTTCAAGAAAACTAATATCAGAGTTTTAAGGAAATAAATAGCTTTAACATAAACCACCAGAAAACCACTGAAATTCCAGCATGACATTGATGAGCCAACCATATGAGTACATTGCCATCTGACAGATGGTCAGACAATTCTCTTATGAAAAAAAATATTGGGCTTATGGTTGGTTGGTTTGTCACATTTTGTGTCAAATGCTTCCTGTTTCCTGGTAATGGCTTGGCATCCTTGATTATGGCTGATTTAGTTAACTAGAATTCTGTGTTTAGTAACCAGTATATTGAAAAAGGAAATATTACTGTGTAGACATGTAATGTGGAAAATATACTTATTTTGATGAATGTTTTACTTTACTTAATCCAAGAATAGTAAATCAACTCGCCTAAAGTGATACTTTACATATATTTCATAATATATGGCCAGTCTCCACACTCAATCTGTGGGAAGAAGGACCCAAGTGTGTGCCACAGGACCAAACTTTGTGTATGACACATGTCGACAGTTAATAAGAACAATGCCTAAGATAGTACTACAAAAAAGGAAGAGCAGCAACAACAGCTTCAGGAAAGGTAGATTGTCTATGAGGTATTGTTTTGAAGACTGTGTACAAGAAATGCTTACAAAACAGAAGGACTTGTATGTGGCATTTTCGAATTTGGAAAAAGTGTATGATAGGGTTAAGAAATACTCTGGGGAAGGTGTTATGAATATATAATGGAAGAAAGCTGCAAGAAATGTGTAAAGGGTTTTTACCATGAGAGTGAGGTGTGTGTGTGTGTGCAGGAAGGGAGGAATATAAGTGGTTCTAGGTGAAAGTGTGTCTTCAGCCGAGGTGTTATGTCACCATGGTGTTCAGTTTGAATGTGGAAGGGTTGGTAAGGGAGGTGGGTGGGTAGTAGTTAGTTGGTAGCCACTGACAAGGGAAGTATTACCAGTACTACCTACCTGAGTGCAGGAAGGGTACCAATATTACCTGCCTGGGTATTAGGAGGGTTACTGACAACTGTGTGGTGAGCCAACACTTCATTGGTTGTTGAGTTGCAGTCCTCTGACCTAGGTAACTGTCTTTTCTTTCTGCCTCATCCACATGTGGACTCCTGGCACTCTGTTCACAAACATACTGTCCCTATTTATCTCGCATAACTCTCACAACTCATTCTTTTTAACTCTAGATTTTCCTGTGAGTGCTATGCATTAGCCCTGCCTTTTGGCAAAATGGCAGGAGCAATAGAAAGTAGTAGGGACATTATATATGAGCAATAGGTAGAAACAACGGGTAGAGGTAGTGAGTTGGAATATTAGGTGGAGCATTAGCTAGAAATAGTTGGTAGAAACATAAGGTAAGAGGCTCTGAAAACACTGCACAAGAGTTGACCTCTGTCAGTGACATGTTAAGGATAAGGCACTGAAGGCCACAAAGTGTCATGGGGGTTCACCAGGTTGGAGATCAACCATTGTGGAGACTTTTGTTGTGGCACTTTCCTTGGAGTTCCCGAAGGGAATGGACATCAGAGACATAGAGAGATGGATAAAGGAAGTGAATTCAAGGGTCTTTGAGAGATAAGCAGTTGCACAAAGAAACTATTTGCAGGAGCTAGAGTCTCAGACTGAAAGTGTGGTAGAAAGAAAGCTGAGAATAAATATAAAAAGCAAGGTTATAAAGTTTACAAGTAAGAGAGCTTATTTGGAGCATGAGTTTGAATGGAGAGAAATTTGAGGAAATGGATTGTTTTAGATATCTAAGAGAGGGAATGGCAGCAGATGGAACCATAGGAGCCAAAGCGAGTCATACAGTAGGTGAGGTGTCAAAGGTCCTGGGAACATTGAGGAATGTTTGGAAAGAAAAGTCAGTCATAAGGGCACACTTGGGTATGTATGATAGTCCCATTGGTGTTGTATGGAAGCTAGTTATGAGCTTTAGATTAAAATATTAGGTATGAGCTTTAGAATATAAGGAAAAGAGTGAATGTTTCCTAAGCATGAGCTTTACATAAAATGTAAAGAAGAGGGTGGATGTATTGGAAGTGAAATGCTTTAGGACAATATGTGGTCTGGGGAAAGTTGATCAAATAAATGAGGGTAAGGAAAATGTGTGGCAAAAAGAATACATGAGAGAGCTGAAAAAGATGTACCGAAAAGGTATGGACATGTGGAGAGGAAGATCATTTGGAATTATTCCTATTTCACGAAGGCAGAACAACGTCCCACCTAAACTGATTCACAGTTTAAGGAAGATCTGATGGTGACCTTTGCTCCTACTGCCTATTCTGAAGTTCCTGTAGAGTATACCAAAACGAGTAATTGAAATGTTATGTGGATAAATATGACAGAAAAAATACAGAAAAGTAACAAATTTAGTGGGGGGGGGGGGAAATAAAGAAGCTGGATTCTAGATAAAGGTTAATGATAAGATGAAAAAGATAATAGTCCATATTCTCCATCGTTCGTGGATCTGGGTCGGATCCACGTGTGGATGATCCGGCTGGACAGTAATCAGGGAAGTTTAACTTTGGCCGAGATGTAAATACCACTATTAAAATGTCTCTTTCCTCGCAGCCAGGTGAAGAGCCTGAGAATTACCAGTTGGTGGCCAAAATTGATAATGCCAAGAATATACTGCAACTCCTCAAAGCTGTCAACTTCCGAGATGTGAGTATTTAAGTCCATGTGTTGATGGGAGGAAGACCTTGGCATGTGCTCATGGCCGGCACATCGTGTAGTAAAATTGTTTTGGACCAACTGGTATTTAACTGTGTCAGGCTGTTGCTTATCGAAGCATCTGTGTGACAGACTATTTTCATACAGTTCTTTGGCTGAAGATATTTTGATTTGATCAAAAGTAATCCTAAAGGATTCCATCTGATAATTCATCAGTCCAGCTCCGCATGGCTGGACGTTTTGAATATTTAGTGATTTGGATTTTCATGGGTAATGAGATGTTTAGAGAGTACAATAACCGTTGTAGAGCTTGGTTTTGAGCATTATGTGATATTGAGTGATATTTATTAACGTGATAATAGTTATATCGGGTAAACTATGTGGTTCATTAATGTAAAAGTAGGTAATACACATTGAAAATTTAAGAGCGTGGAAATGTCACCTAAGCATGGTAACAATCAAGAATTATGTTTAAAAGTCTGACCTAAGTATATCTTACCCATGATTAAATACTGTGTGAATGGCACTAGATGTCAGTAAA
Source organism: Panulirus ornatus (assembly GCF_036320965.1). NCBI lineage: Eukaryota > Metazoa > Arthropoda > Malacostraca > Decapoda > Palinuridae > Panulirus > Panulirus ornatus. Next base: position 3,005,524 of record NC_092254.1, on the reverse strand, counting down.
TGGATGACAGAACAAGTGGCTATAAGGTCCAAGCAGCAGGCATATGTAATATTGGCATATTCTGCTACCAACCATTTCCTTGTTATACATAACCCTCAGTATTGTGACCTTATCTATCTTGTCTAGTGAAATGTAATTCTCCGTGCTCTGCAACTCTCATTGTATTCTCTCGGCTCTTGTTAAGCAACACATCAAAATTACTAGCCAGAGATATCCAGATCTAGTAGCAATGTGTAGCTTTTTTCTTTTATTTCATTTGGGTCTCCCAAGTTAAGGAGGTAGTGCAAGGAAACATGAAGAAAGACACATCTGCTCACACACACACACATTTATATATATATATATATATATATATATATATATATATATATATATATATATATATATATATATATGTGGGAGTGGGGGTTGGAAATCATCCATTCCCGTTTTTTAATTTTCCGAAGGAAGGGACGTAGAAGGGGGCTAAGTGAGGATATTATCTCTAAGGCTCAGTTCTCTGATCTTAACGTTACTGTGCTAATGTGGGAAATGGCGAATATTTATGGAAAAGGAAAATGATTAATATATATATATATATATATATATATATATATATATATAAATTATATAAGAAAATGATTAATATATATATATATATATAAATTATATAATGGAAAGGATCACAATTTCGCGTGTGATCAAGACATTCCTATGAGTCCACGGGGAAAATGAAACACGATAAGTTCCCAAGTGCACTCTCGTGTAATAATCACATCATCAGGAGAGACATGAGAGAAATATAACAGTCAGTTGATATACGTCAAAGAGACGAAGCTGGGACGCCATTTGGTAAACATGTGATGGTACATCAGCTTGAAGGAGACCAGAGAAACTCCCATTATAAACCAAAAGATATGAAAATATGAATCAAAATACAGGGAATTTGTATATGTTTAATGCTGCAACAAAAAAGTTAAGGCATTGTCCATATTCACACTTCTCCAGCTCATTATAGGTCATGTAGTTAATGGATAAACTTTCACGCTGGTTCATCATGGAACCTTCACTTCTTAACCTAGGTTTGGTAAAATGTTAAGGTTTAACTGAGGAAACCACATCCCAGGGTATATTATTTTAGTTTAATTGCTTAGCCTCTCAGACTTTCTTGTCTTCCAGGTGAGGGTAAGAGTATGTAGCTAAATTTTTTTAGCATGGATGTATAGTTTTATGATTAAAAAATTACTTAACCTGATATTCCTGGTTCTGCAACAGATGGCCACAGTGTTTGGAAGTAGAAATGGATTGAAGGTGACAGTGGAAGAGGCAAAATGTGTTCAGGCTAATGCTTTCATCCAGTCAGATATATTCCAGGTTAGTTGAGCAAATGTTTGGTTGGTTTTTGTCCATGAACTGTGTTCATTTTTTTTTCCCCATGGGAAGTTGGGATAAAGGGAAGGAAATAATTCTGTGATGGTTACATTAGAGGAAAGAAAAGAACTCCCTATGGTTACAAGTAATCAAATCACGGTTTGGCTGAGGGGTAAGTAGCCTATGATGCTTGGGATTAAGTGAGGAAGATAATATCTTGTAAGGGCTTGGAGAACAGTGTGACAATTCCCTTCATGCTCTTGTCGTGCTTTATGTATTATCATAGAATATACATAAAGGTATGATTGTTGTGTGAATTGCATTAGGCATCCAGAGGTGGAAGTTACAAACAATGAAATATTTCAGTTGTACATTCACTGTAGATTGAAAAGTGAGACAAGTAGGGTAGCATGATTGTAAAGAAAATTTTTAAAAGAAAAAGTCAGCTGTTTGATATGGTCAGGTTTGGCAGAAGAGAGTATATGTAGAATGTTTGTAAAGTACTAGTGGTTGAAACTAGTTTTTGGAGAAGTGGATGTGTAATTCATTGTAAACTGTAAGAGTTAGAATACTGACTACTCAATACATGTGGAGGAAATGAGCAAAAGGTGTGTTCTTAAAGAGATGAATTATAGCAGTTGAAAATGAAGAAAGTGGATAAAGGTAAGAACAGACTTATAGATGAGTATGGTGTGGTGCTCTAGTAGATTGATGTGGAATAATTTGAATAGATCATTGTTTGCAAAGGATTTAACATAAAAGCCATCTAGCTGTGGTCTGTTGAAAGATATATGCATGCATCTGTGAAATTCAATAGGCCTGACTTGGTTTATGAAAGCATGTATTCAATAAGCTTTTGTGTCTTCATATAGTTGATAGGGTAGTTAGATGAGAATTAGATGTGAAGTAAAGCAAAAATCCACATCCTCATTAGATATTTATTGATACTTTATTTTTATACAACTAAACTATAAGCTGAAAAGTGCTACTGCCTTGGATCTGCATTGTTTGTAAGGTCAGATCTTAAGAAAATTAAAAAAAGAGTGAGGGGTGGAGGGGTTGTTCTGACAGTTGACATCTCCCTTGCTACATAGAAAGTTAAGTGCATTTGAGTAGGCATGTTGTTGGGCTTGTACTGTTGAGACACTAATGGTGTAATTTTTTTTAAACTTAAGAATTTCCATTTTCAGGAATATGAAATCCAGGAAGAAGTTGTAACATTCAAGGTCAACTTGAATGTATTAGTTGAGTGCTTAAATATCTTTGGAGGCAGCACCACACCTGGGGTGACACCAGCTCTCAAAATGTGTTATGGGGGTTACGGGTCACCTCTCATCCTGCTGTACGTGTAACAGTTAATTCTTAAATGCTATATCAGCCTTATTTACATGCCCTGGTTCAGTCCATTCACAGCATGTCGACCACAGTATACCACATTGTTCCAATTCACTCTATTCCATGCATGCTTTTCACCCTCCTGCATGTTCAGGCCCCGATCGCTCAAAATCTTTTTCACTTCATCTTTCCACCTCCAATTTGGTCTCCCACTTCTCCTCGTTTCCTCCACCTCTGACACGTATATCCTCTTTGTCAACTTTTCCTAACTCATTCTCTTCATATGTCCAAATCATTTCAACACACCCTCTTCTGCTCTCTCAATCACTTTCTTTTTATTCCCACAAATCTCTCACCCATTCATCACTTACTTGATCAAACCACCTCACACCACATAAAACATTTCATTTCCAACGCATCCACCCTCCTCCATACAACCCTATCTTTTGCTCATGCCTTGCAACCATATGATATTGTTGGAACTACTATTCCTTCAAACATTCCCAATTTTGCTCTTCAAGATAACGTTCTCTTTCCACACATTCTTCATTGCTCCCAGAACCTTTGCCCCTCCCTCACCCAATGACTCACTTCAGATTCCATGGTTACATTCACTGCCAAGTTCACTCCCAGATATCTTAAACACTTCACATCATCAAATTTTTCTCCATTTAAAGTTACATCCCAACTAACTTGTCTTTTTATTTTTTATTTTTTTTTTTTTTCATACTTTGTCGCTGTCTCCCGCGTTTGCGAGGTAGCGCAAGGAAACAGACGAAAGAAATGCCCCCCCCCCCCCATACACATGTACATACATCCACACACGCAAATATACATACCTACACAGCCTTCCATGGTTTACCCCAGACGCTTCACATGCCTTGATTCAATCCACTGAGAGCACGTCAACCCCTGTATACCACATCGCTCCAATTCACTCTATTCCTTGCCCTCCTTTCACCCTCCTGCATATTCAGGCCCCGATCACACAAAATCTTTTTCACTCCATCTTTCCACCTCCAATTTGGTCTCCCTCTTCTCCTCGTTCCCTCCACCTCCGACACATATATCCTCTTGGTCAATCTTTCCTCACTCATTCTCTCCATGTGCCCAAACCATTTCAAAACACCTTCTTCTGCTCTCTCAACCACGCTCTTTTTATTTCCACACATCTCTCTTACCCTTACGTTACTTACTCGATCAAACCACCTCACACCACACATTGTCCTCAAACATCTCATTTCCAGCACATCCATCCTCCTGCGCACATCTCTATCCATAGCCCACGCCTCGCAACCATACAACATTGTTGGAACCACTATTCCTTCAAACATACCCATTTTTGCTTTCCGAGATAATGTTCTCGACTTCCACACATTTTTCAAGGCTCCCAAAATTTTCGCCCCCTCCCCCACCCTATGATCCACTTCCGCTTCCATGGTTCCATCCGCTGACAGATCCACTCCCAGATATCTAAAACACTTCACTTCCTCCAGTTTTTCTCCATTCAAACTCACCTCCCAATTGACTTGACCCTCACCCCTACTGTACCTAATAACCTTGCTCTTATTCACATTTACTCTTAACTTTCTTCTTCCACACACTTTACCAAACTCAGTCACCAGCTTCTGCAGTTTCTCACATGAATCAGCCACCAGCGCTGTATCATCAGCGAACAACAACTGACTCACTTCCCAAGCTCTCTCATCCCCAACAGACTTCATACTTGCCCCTCTTTCCAGGACTCTGGCATTTACCTCCCTAACAACCCCATCCATAAACAAATTAAACAACCATGGAGACATCACACACCCCTGCCGCAAACCTACATTCACTGAGAACCAATCACTTTCCTCTCTTCCTACACGTACACATGCCTTACATCCTCGATAAAAACTTTTCACTGCTTCTAACAACTTGCCTCCCACACCATATATTCTTAATACCTTGTCTTTTTATACGTACAGATATAAGTAGGGTATGAATGTTATGAGGGTAAAGGGGGATCAGCTGTAAAGAGTCTGACAGGCCATTAGATAGGATAACATAGTGAATATTAGTTGAGAAAATGAATCAATGTTGCAAGACTTACGGCTGATAGAGGTGACATCTGCAGAGTTATTACTTACAATTTCTCATATGGTATGCCTTCATGGATAACTGTTAGTGGATAAGCTGTTTGTTGCTCAGGGGATAAGATTTTTGGTAATATATATATTAAAGTAGGAATTGCTTAGAAAGAATTATTTGTAGAGAGTGTGGGGCATACTGCTACAATGTCAAGAGAAGTGTAAAGGAGTAAATTATAAGGATAAACTGGTGAAGGTCTAATTACACAGCAGTGTTGACACGTTATGTATATAAAGGAAAGCAGACAGCAACAAAGCTTTGGCATGTTTGTGATGAGCCAGCAACATTGTGTAATAACTTATTTAGCTGAGTAGAACTTGTAATACAGAACCTTTACCAACAATTTATCTGAAGTGTTAGCTGTATAATGAAGCTCAGCTGGAATGGTAACATGGAATTTGTGCATGTTGCTATCAGAATTCATATGAATTAGTTTCATCGACTCTGTATCTGTCTGTTATTATTGACTCAATTTCTGCTTACATAAGGTGGTTCAAGTGCGTGTAGCCTTTTGGGTCACATGTACGCATCATCAGATGAAGACCAGTGTGCTACAGTGAACATGGGATACTACACTATTATAGGGATTCATTAATTTTTCACTCTTGTACTATTCTCACACTCAGCCATCTCAGTTGTTCATGACCAAAAATCATTCCCTTCACATTTTGTACATCTGTCCATAAAGATTTCTTCACAGTGCTTATCTTTTTTAACACCATTCAAACTCTATGCTCGTCTTTCTTACCTATACTGACTTTGAAAAACTAAGGTCAAACATCCATACATAGGAGTCCACTTCCCTATTCATGCCTCTTGCATGCTGTCTACTTGATTTAGTCCCATCCTCCACGGCCTTCAATGCATCTTCAGCTCTACTGTGAGGAACCACTTTCTCTGCCAAGATATCTTTAGACTTTCCATCTCAGATACCTTAATTATTAGTAAGGCGAATTAAAAAACAAGATTCTTACTTTAAATTTACATTTAGCACCCTCATCTTACACACCTCATCAGTGACCCACCATGCTAGCTAACTCTTTTTATCCAGGTATCAGAGCTGCATTGTTTTGATCATACAACTTAAGCAACTTTCATTATGTACTACCATAGTTCAGCAGTCAGCCCACCTTGCTCTCATATCATGTAATTCCCTCATCTATTTATGTCTCTGATGTTCCCTATGGGAACTCCCATTAAGGGGGTGGCCATGGTGATGAAAGTCTCCACTTATCCCTGTCTTGACATGCTTGTTGCATACACCATTCCATACATTCTTCCCCATTTCTCTCCCTACAGTACTCTTCCAGTCCATTTTCTCATGTCACTGGTGGTCTTCCTCTCACAACAGCCTCTTTAATCATACACTCTATTTGTAAACTCCCCATCTGCATTTTTTCATGTGCCCAAACCATCTTAAAGTATTATGTCTCACCCACTCCACTCCACAAATTATTCTCTTTGCGTTCCCTGCCATTCCAAATTTCTCATACATCCCTTTATTCTTTTCTTCATTCCAGCCTGGATTTTTGACATGTGTCACTCATTCCATCAGCTGCATTGGTCAGGGTTAGGAGGAATAATGCTGTCCCTTTCTTCACTTCCATACTTAGGCTTCTACCCTTCATTATTCTGATAGGAGACACAGTGACTCTCGTAACCTCTTCTTTATCTCTCCATCCATATCACCAAACTTATTCAAGATAGTTCCCAAATACTTAAATTCTGTCACTTCTTCCAGTCTTTCTCCCCGCAAATCTGTAAAACAGTTTAGTACACTTTCTTCTGCTCTGTAGGGTTTTGCAAGATCTATACTTTCACTCTCCGTCCTTTCAGACGCCATTACTTTACTTTTACATGCACTTACCTTCAATTGCCTATGCTTACGCACAATCATGAAAGACACATACAGCTTTCTGCAACTCCTCTTCACTCTCGGCAAACAGCAGAGTATCATCTATATTATACAAGCTTGTCACTAACTACCATACCTCACCCCCACACTTTTTTTTTTTTTTACACAATCTCTAAGCCAAATTCCCCATCAGTGAAAAAAAGACTGAAAAACCATGGTGACATTGTACAGCAATGGCACTCTCCCACATTTATTTCACATCACTCACTTATACCACCATTACTATTGCACAAACATCTCTTCCACTATGAAAGCTCTGAAGAGCATTAAGAAATATTTTATATACTCTAGATAGTCTAAGCTATTCAGAGTGTGTTTATGTTAAGTGTATGCCTTTTCTAAATCCACAAATGCTTCATTTCCTTTCTTATTGTTCTGTAGAATTTTTACTGCTCTGCCTAAATGCTGTATGATTTGGTAAACTGAATACTGTTTTTGTTAATGGTTAGATTGATAAATGATGTGATATGCAGTGGGGTGTCTTTCAGATTGATTTTACTGATTTTTTTCATCAGTTATTTCCTGATAAAAAGTGTTCTCTGCGTTTTTGTACAGAATGCCACATTTGATAATTTTGATTGCTTTCAGGCTGGAGGAAGCTGGAGTTCTGACAGATTGTAGTATACAAACACAGGAGGCTGATGATACCTTGGATTTCAACTTTTGTAATGCAGGTAATAATTTAATCCTGACTCTGTATCTCTACTGAAATGAAATATGGATATAGTGTGACAATGTATTTTTACTGCTTGACTGTATTAGGGTTGACAGCCAGTCAACCATTCAAGAATGTTGTCATTGCTGATAACTTAAACAGAATTTCGTGACTTGACAAGCTGTGTAGGGATTGCTTACCGAGTGTTCAGCATCAAGTCTGACTTTCTTTGATGATTTGTTACACTGAAGGAATTCTTATCCTAATTTTCTCCAGTTTGCTGTTGTTGGTTTTTTAAGCTCATTAACTTTAAAACATGCCCATTTTCAATACCAGTACCATGAGGCTTGATTTGTAATGGGATATTCACAATACACTGCTTTTGATTAGCACAGATTTTTTTATACTAGATCAGTGTTTTCTGCACAAGTGACGTAGTGCCAGAAACAGTCGAAGAAAGGTTTGTTTTCTGCATAAGTGACGTAGTGCCAGAAAGTCGAAGAAAGGTTGCATTTGCTCACATTCATTCTTTAGCTGTCATGTGTAATGCACAGAAACCACAGTTCTGCAGATATGAGCCTTTTTATCACTTTAAGATCACTCCAATTTCCCACTTCCATGTACTCTCCATCTTTCAGAAATATACTCTCTTAAGTTTCATCCTTACCATTAAGATGACGTTCGATATTTTTGTTTCTTTTTTTCTGAATGACTATTGTGATACTTTTTAAAGATCTGTAATGCTTTTCTGAGGTGTCACTAATCATTGTATGGTGTGTCTTCCTTTATAAGTAGTGGCTTAGTTACATTCTCATTCATACTCTAATTAGCTTGCTGAATTTCGGTTAGGTTAGGCTTTTTTTTTTTTTTTTTTAATATCCTTATCAACAAATAGGGTGGGGGAGGGGGCGAAAATTCTGGGAGCCTTGAAGAATGTGTGGAAGTCGAGAACATTATCTCGGAAAGCAAAAATGGGTATGTTTGAAGGAATAGTGGTTCCAACAATGTTGCATGGTTGTGAGGCATGGGCTATGGATAGAGTTGTGCGCAGGAGGATGGATGTGCTGGAAATGAGATGTTTGAGGACAATGTGTGGTGTGAGGTGGTTTGATCGAGTAAGTAACGTAAGGGTAAGAGAGATGTGTGGAAATAAAAGAGTGTGGTTGAGAGAGCAGAAGAGGGTGTTTTGAAATGGTTTGGGCACATGGAGAGAATGAGTGAGGAAAGATTGACCAAGAGGATATATGTGTCGGAGGTGGAGGGAACGAGGAGAAGAGGGAGACCAAATTGGAGGTGGAAAGATGGAGTGAAAAAGATTTTGTGTGATCGGGGCCTGAACATGCAGGAGGGTGAAAGGAGGGCAAGGAATAGAGTGAATTGGAGCGATGTGGTATACCGGGGTTGACGTGCTGTCAGTGGATTGAATCGGGGCATGTGAAGCGTCTGGGGTAAACCATGGAAAGCTGTGTAGGTATGTATATTTGCGTGTGTGGACGTATGTATATACATGTGTATGGGGGTGGGTTGGGCCATTTCTTTTGTCTGTTTCCTTGCGCTACCTCGCAAACGCGGGAGACAGCAAAAAAAAAAAAAAAAAAAAAAAAAAAAAAAAAAACAAATACCCATGCCAAATGTGCAGATGCATATGTAGTATTATCAGATAAGTTTTTGGTATGTACATGATTATTCTGGAGTATGATACATTCCTGGCCTGAGGAGAAGACGAAGATCATTGGGAATTACAAGAACAGAGTTGAGAATGAAAAATGCCTCTGGTGGAAAATTGTATTTTCTCAGTATGGAAGAGAATACTGCACACCTTCCAGGAGCCTTGACCATTGATATATGGTACCATACGAACTGGTCCTAGGGTATAACTGTTTGACGTACTGCAGTATTGTGGCCTTAAATGTTATTGAATACCTCATAATTTGGTTATTTTATGGAATTTTAGGTTTTAACATTATTTTAAATTATCTTGTGAAGCGGCAGCTGGAGCATAATTTTTTTTTAAGGAGAGAAAAAGGGATAGCAGGTCTGTAAGTGTACTTGTAATTTTATTAATTTCATATTCTTTCACACTACTTTCTTTTGAATTTTTCAAATGGTTACACCATCCTTAATTTTTTATTAGTTTTATAATCCCAGGACCCCTCTTTTGGAGCTCCTGCTGCTTTGGGTTTGTACTATGATCAGAAGCAGGGGAATGATGGACTCATTTGGAGAAGTTCCCAAAGGAGATTGTATTCCTTTTCATCCATTGGTGATATGACCTCGCCAGAGGTAGCTCGCAGTGTAACCTTATACAAGCGGAGTCTGGTTGCACTTGGAGACTAACCAGATTACTGTTTGTTCTTTCTCCAGTACATTTCTATTTAATCAAATTACATTCATGCTTTCTTTCTTTTCTTTTTAGATTTGATTACATTGTGTCCTTGCTTCCAGGTGTGGTAAACAAGGTGATCATGCGGTCAGAGTGTCTAAAAGAAGTGTTCTCTGAGCTTGACATGTCAAGTGATGTGCTTGAGATTTTCATGTCACCTGATGCGCCTCACTTCCGTCTCTCTACCTTTGGCAGCTATGGAATAAATCATGTAAGTTAAACCAGCTACGTCTTTCTTTTCCTTTTTGCAGCTTTGAACAAATTTTACTTTTGCCTGTAATGTGTTGTTTAACAATATGGACAAAGAAAAAAATATTAAGATTTTCTGGTTTAAAAATGAAAAAAAAAAATGTTAGTGATATGTACAAAAAAATTGAGCCAGCATACCTAATATGGCCTTGGTATAATGCTGAAGGTTTAGAGGGTGTGCAAATCAGATATTGCTTCCCATTGAAAAATAAAGGGACTCTTACATTTTTAATAGCTATGGTATAACTCTGACATTAACTTATAGATCCTCCATGTTGGTTGAGGAAGCATTTATTGGATGTTCATCAGATTCTCCATTTTTTGTTACAAAAGAAGCATATGTAAGAGTAAAGGATACATACAAAGCATGTTAGGCTAAGGAACCAACTGGTTAGTTGGATGCTAAGCATGGAGCCAGTGCAAGATAGAACTGTTTAAGCAAATTTTGCTCATGTTTAGTGAATGTCTAAGAGCTGATCATTAAGGTGACTATTGTTAAATAGATTGATATTGTATTTTATGGGGCCTTTGATGCCCTTTACCGAGAGGTCACTGGTTTAGTCTCCTTATACTATGTAAGTACAGAAAAAATTTCATTTATGCTTTAAAGATAGATTTTTGCACTGAAACCAAATGCATAGATATTTCCTGTGTGGAAGCAAGGTTGGGAAGTGCTGTTGCTGTGTTTATTTGAATCAAATTGGAAACATTGTAGTATCTATTTATTAATTTCATTTCTGTTACCATTTTGATAAGATAGGTAATCTTTTGGTTCATGCATTTTTTCTACGCTGGAATTTTTTTACAAAATTGCTTTAAGAAAGATAATTTAGTCCATTTAAAGCACAGCTTAAAAACAGGTTCATGTTATCTCTGACTTTGCATACTTTTCTTTTTCAGACAGACATTCCTAGAGATAGTGATATGGTGGAAAACTTTTCTTGCACCCAGACTACGACCCAGCGCTATAAGTTAGCATTACTTCGGCCCTCAATCAAGCCTCTCTCAGTGGCACAGAAAGTGTCAGTAAGGACAGATGATCGAGGATTTTTGTGCCTCCAGTTCATGATTAAAACTGAGGATAATCACATCTGTTTTGTGGAAATTTTTGTGAGTATTAAACCTGCTGTGGCAGTAGCAGTATTAGTCAGTTTATTATGTAAAACCTTGAGTCAGAAAGAATTGACACTTCATAATTCATTTTTATGAAAAAGGATGGAAAGGTATTGATTTTATTCACTCTTATTTGTTTGTATATAAGCACAAACACAAAGAAACAAAAATGTCATACTTTTCCATTTAATCTTTGGAAATCACATATCCATGCTTTACTACAAATGCTGATTCAACACATTCATGAACCCTTGGTGCCCATATGCCTCTACCATGGTGAAGACGCCAAACAATTACTATTACTTTGCCCTGCACAGACACACTCACAGCATCACCACACTTTATAACCTTTGGTCCTACCTGAGTGATGTGGGAGTTTGATAAAGATAGAAGGGACTCTTGGGGTAGGCAGCAAGTTACTTGTTCTTGCTCTCATATTTATTTATTTTTTCTCTAGTGTATATAATATTTTATGTGATATGTTGTAGTTATTATGGTGTTCTTGTTTGAGCTGAGGTGCCATTGGTAAGGGAGATACAATGAAATGAACACCTACAGTAAACTGATACAGCTTTATAAGTGGGATATACTCAATGCTTCCTTGTTTTATGTTAACCATCTTAAGTTTATTGTAACTGTATAGGAGAATGGGAAGCTTACAGTGTACAAGGGCATTATATCCAATCATCTTCAGTTATGTGGAAAAGGTACCTCTTACAGTTGAGTGAACTGGAATCATGCCTTCAAAAGTAAGCATGATCAATACTGGAACCAACATCCTTAAGTTCAGACCACTCGGCTATCATTCCACGTTGATCAACAAAGTTCTGTATGAAAAAGTATTACATTTTCTTCTTTGCCATGTGATAGGCTGGTCAACTTTGATATGCCATATAAAGTTACTTCATGCACATTTTTTTTTTATATAAAATGTTAAACTATTAGTAGATTTTTTATGTTTTGGGAAAAGAACGTTAACATCTGTGATCTATGTAAATCATATTTGAATAGGGAGGAAAATGGGTGAAGGAAACTGTTCTTGTGCTTTTATGATATTATTACTAACTCCCACATGCATAGGGAAGATTTTTTACATGAAAACTCTTAACAGCTGGTTATAAGTACTCCATGCATACTTGTATATATAGCATATCTGAATATTGATGAAAATGGTTGAAACTTTGTTTTTATACGATAATTAACTAACTTCTTTCCTTCTGCATAGCATAGATTTAGTACACAAAAACTTTTAACTAGAGGTTATAAGCACACTATGTATGCATGAATGTATTTATGGCTGAAATTATTTTTACTAAAAAAAAAAGTCCCTTTTCCCATGTCCAACTCCTTTAGCCACTTGAACCCCTCTTGCAGCTCGAATACCTTCCAGGTTATGCTACAGTCAGTAGTGAGAAGTACTCATTTGGAGTGAGGAAATATTTGATGAGTTTTTCTCCTGTGAAAGAACTTCACTGAAGGTGACTTTTCACTCATGGTATAAGCACAAGCTGGCAGAGTCCGATAATGCCAGCTACCTGAATTGCAGAGGAAGACAAAAGATATATTTTGTAAGCCACTAATGTGAGAACCTTAAAGGAAATATATGATTTTTAAGAGACTGTCATTCTTGTTTTTAAGACATTAAGAATATCTTTATTATTATTATATTTGTTTCTTTTTGCAGTGTTGTCCAGATGAGGAGCTGAATGACTGAGCGCATAGCCCACTCTCCCAGCATATGATCATCTTGAAGTTTTGCTCTACTGAGGCTTCAGATGTTTACACAGTGGACTGAATTTTTGGAGAGAGAAGTCTTCAAAGAGCACAGTAGGCCTGAAATTTGAAATTGAGTTTTGTAAATGTAATATTATTAATCTATTGCCTGAGGATCCCTTTCCAGAAAGGGTCCTGATGTTATCCCTATACCCCTTTTCCAGATGCTCCTGCAACTTAAGGTTGTGCTACACTCATTAGCAAGGACATATGTTCTCCTTTGAGGTGAGAAGTTCTTTGAAAAGATTGTACCATTAAATCATCTGAAAAAGGTACAGCCTTGCCAAAGATTGAGTTTGGTAGCACCATTTTCTAGATGTTCAGTCCATTGATAGCATGTCAACCCCAGTATACCACTTCTTTGCAATTTACTTCATCTTTCCTTCTCCAGTTTGGGCTCTCCTTTTCTGACACGTACATCCTCTGTATCTTTTAATTTTTTAAATGTATATATATATATATATATATGTATATATATATATTTTTTTTTTTTTTCATACATATTCGCCATTTCCTGCATTAGCGAGGTAGCGTTAAGAACAGGACTGAACCTAAGAGGGAAAAACCTCACTTGGTCCACTCTCTGTTCCTTCTTTTGGAAAAGTCAAAACTGGAGGGAAGGATTTCCAGCCTCCCACTCCCTCCCCTTTTAGTTGCCTTTTACAACACGCAGGGAATATGTGGGAAATATTCTTTCTCCCCAATCCTTCATCCATTGCTAGCACCACCCTGCCTCACAGGAAACAGCATTGCCTACCCCTGCATCAGTGAGGTAATGCCAGGAAAACAGACCAAAAAAGGTCTTCATTCGCTCTTACTCGGTCTCTAGCTGTCATATGTAATGCACTGAAACCACAGCTCCCTATTCACATCCAGGCCACAGACTTTTCCATTGTTTACCCAAGACAGTAATAATAAGGTAAGGGAGAGGTGTGATAATAAAAAGAGTGTGGTTGAGAGGGTCAAAAAGGGTGTGCTGAAATGGTTTGAACATAAGGAGATATTGAGAGGTTGACAAAGAGAAAATATATGTCAGAAGTGGAAGGGATAAGGAGAAGGGGAGACCAAACTGGAGATTGGAGGATGAAGTGAAAAAAATTTTGAGTGCTAGGGGCCTAAATGCAGGAGAGTGAAAGGCATGTACAGGATGGAGTGAATTGGAGTTTTGAGGTTTACAGGGGTCTACATACTGTCAATGTACTAAACCAGGGCATATGAGGCTACTTGGAGAACCATGGAAAGGATTGTTGAGCCAGTTTGTTTATAGGGAGCTGTGGTTTGCTTGCATTACACATGACAGCTAGAGGGTGGATGTGAGCAAATGCAGCCTTTCTTTGTATGTTCTTGACACTACATTGCTAACACAAGAAACACTGAATAAGTATGAAAAAAAAAAAAAATTGGAACCTCAGGACACCTTAGCTACCCCTGCAGCACCACAATCAGTGGCAGGGAAAAGATGGATTCCTTTGGAGTGAGTAGTTGTTTGACAGGATTGCATTTTGATAATCTTGCTAAAGGTGACTCTTCACTCATAATGTAACCACAATCAGCTGGAGTACAGTAATGCTCTCTGAGGATTCATCATACAAACATAGATTATTCATGTCTTGTAGCTTTTGAATTATGACTGATATGCTTTAACCACATGTATGACTTTAATGAAATTTTCCCAGGGGTAAATAAAATAGGATTATTTTTAAAGGAAAATAGAACAAGCATTACAAAATCTTTCATAGGATAATGCACAAAAAAGAATTAATACACCTCTCATTTATTAACACACAACTTTTTCATATAATATTAGCTCTTAAGAAAATATTATTGTGTTTGGATCACAGACTTGTTGATTACGTGGGAGACACAGGCAGAAGACATCGAAGTAACACTTGGGCTCTCCTTATCAGACTTAAAGGGCTTCCCCTAAAATATTGCTAGAACAGTATATGAAAATTATTGGTCAGACCCAAATGTATCTCCAGAAAGTTGCCTCAGTGGTCATACAAACCCTTATTCACATATGCTCACTTAGAATTGAGATAAGACAATATAGCTTTGCAATGGTGGAAGCCAAGTGATATTTAGAGGTCAGACCCTACATACTAGTTATATTTAGAGTACAGACTCATGATTTTAAAACAACCCAAAGATGATTAAGTCCATGTCCAAGAGATATACTCTTATTTAAGCAAGACACTTCCTACTTTTTAAAAGAGGTTGAACAAGGCTGTACATTCTTGTTCATACTTCTAAAGTTGTCTGTGCAGTCTTGTAATGAGACTACATTACAAGTGTTCAGATGTATCCATGAGTGTCTTGGCCAAGTGTATCTCCAGGCCATAGCTGTAAAACAATGTACACACAAAAACCTGGTTTATCATCCTTTCTTCTTGTTCCCTTCGTAATTACTCCTCTACAGTCATAGGTGTTGTGCACAGGTGTAGTACACATATGTTTTGGTAATATTTATAATCAGGTATCAGATGCCCTTTTTAAATAAAGAGGGAAAAACTTTCACTTCATATTTTCAGAGGACCTTTGGTGAATATACTTTAGCTGTCAACAAAACAGCATGGCTGTTAACAGAAACAGCACTATAAAATTTATTTTTAATATGACAAAAGTTTTTTGTACATAATCTATACAACAGTTATTTCAAATAAAAAAATAGTTGTAACTATTTACAGACACCTCATTTGTCGCATGCAATTTAATTAGCACTCTCCTAAATTCCTCGATTCCATCAGTCTACTATTGCCTGTCATGCCTTCCATAAACTTTAGCTCTTTTCTCACATATTATTTGCTCAAACTTTTATTTATGGATTTTGGGTGCATTTTGTACTGTAGTAAAATTAGGGACTGCAAGACAACACTAAGAAAATGGTTTCATGAAAATTAATATAGCTTTTTTAAGTCCCTATTATGAGTGAACATTAAAATATGTTTGAGCAAACTTCCACTAATTTCATAATCTCCAATGTATGATCTTTAAAAGTTTCATTTTCCATGTGCACTACATTTCGTTCATTTGATGAAAAAGGAGTACAGAGTATATTCTTAAGCCCAAAGGAAGCAAGTGTATTAAACTGTATTGTTGAGCTCTGTAGTCTGGCACATCTTAGAGGAAGGTTCCTTGAGAGAGTAAATGTAGAGCTAATGTAAAACAGAGCACCCTGCAGTAGTTTGATGGCATACATATAACTACACTGTGCACTCAACACTCACACACATGCACACACACAAGTAATACATGTTTCTTTTATTTTTTAGCAAAATTACACTCCAGTTTTGCGTACAAACCATCTTGACTTCTGTCCTCTGACTTGGCTTTATGACTTTAGGCCATCTACTCTGTGGTCAAGAAACAAGGGCCTGAGATAAGATTAACCATATCTATTTCCTCCAAAGAATATGAGATACACATAAAAAGACTGTCAAAGACACTGATCTCCCTGTCATTCAAACACAAACATTCACACAAACACACACACAGTTATGTTTCTACCATCCTAGGCTAAGTTTTGATTGCATCTCTAAAGAAGGAAAAATTGTGTAGTCAAGCTCGGAGTGTCCAGCTAGTTACCCTTTATAAGTGGCATCTGTATGGACCTACTTGCTACCAGCCCCTAAACAAGTTACTACAAATCTCCATGGAAATTGTAAACACTTATCTACTTTTTCAACTACATTTTGATATGGATTTGTCAAAGTAAAATTATACTATTTAAATGAGAAACATGCAGGGGAGAAGGAATAAAGATTGAGATGAAAGGAAAAGTCAAGAAATTTTTTTACGAATGGCAATGGAAAGAGAATGGAGCAAGAAATAAGAGACCAGGAATAATGTGGTTGAGAAAGGAATAGAATGTAAAAGAACTTGAAATACTAAGGAACTGGAAGAATCAGGAATGGGACTACCTGAAAGAGATTTGTGCAGTATTCAGGGTAAAAATACTTAATATACTTTTCATGTATCCCATGATCAAACCCAAGACCTTGAATGGTAATGCAGTATCTCAAACAGCTATAGTAGTTCCAGTCTAAAGACAAAAGATATAAAATGATAGCAATTCTTGGTTCAAATGTAGTCATGCTGAGAGAGACTAATAAACCCCAAAGATTTCTGAAAGGTCGCCATTTACCAAAGACTGCAGCTTTGTAAGAACTGAAGACCTTGTGAGGCAGCCTTCCTTACCAAAGGCCAAGCAAAAAAGTCTTAGGACTTGGTAAGCCACGTTTAACTACCTTAAGACCCGCTAAGCCAGTGTTAATGTTTTGGGTTTCTGGTGAACTGATCTTAGTTCCCCAAAACTAAGCAAGCCAGTCTTAGGCACTAATTAACTAGAACCTGTCAAGCTAGTCATAGTTACCTAGGCTCAGGAAGCTAGTCTTAGTTACCCAGAACCTGGTAAGCAATGTTAATTATCCAATACCTAATGAATCACGATTTTAGTAATGTAGATGTTCCACCAGTTTTTACTGTCCTGGACTTTAGTCAATCAAGTCTTTAGTAACTAATACTGCAATTAAAGTCTTAACTTACCTAACACTTGATCAGAATTGTAGTAACACAAGGCACCATCAACAAAAACTTATCTACCTAAGAACTTGTGCAAAAAAATTTATTAGCCTGACAGTTAACTACCTCTTATTAACCAGATTCAGTCAACAGCTTCTATATGCATGGAACACCATGAACCTGTCTTTTTTAGTCCAGGACCTTATGAATCTATTTTGGTCACAAAGGATCATCAGCCTATTTTATCACATGACTTATGAAACAGTCTATTACCTCTGTTTGCCAGCAATCTGGAGAAACAATATCTCCAAGAATATGGAGGACCAGTCATAGCTCTCCAGTCTTTAAGTTCATACCAAGGGATAATTCTTTCCTGACCATTAAATTTCCAGTAATAGCTTATGGCTACTTTAAACTTATCTTGGGCTACTAATACAAATTTAACTGAATCTACATATAAGAATCATTAAAACCCTGAATAAATCACCTGTGGTGACTCTAACAACAGGAAAAGCCTGACATGATTAAGTGATAGAAAATACACTAAACAAATATTGGCTAGTAAACTTGGGAGTGAGTTGACTTGGTAACATCGGAGAGTCATGCACAACTGAGGACATATGAAGTGATTTAAGAAACTGATGTCACCAAGTTAATCTATTAGAAACAATTCTGGAATAAATTCCTTTGTTTAACAGAGCTGCCTACTCTGGGGAGTTACCACATCCAGTGAAATGTATAATATGCAGTTAAGCTGAACAAGTAAACTTGCCAGCTAGATGTTTCATGTCTGAAAGAATTTGCAGCTGTCAGCAAGACTGCAGAAAAAATGTGCAGTTTGGTTGTCTCGCATGGTTATCAGACAAATGTCTTCATTGCTTTCTTCACAACTAAGAGTTGTGTTTGTAGAAAGAATTTACACTTCTGTTTCTAAGGATTCTAGACAGGTAAATAAGGTGGCAAAGCATGAAAATATGGAAAAAGCCCAACATTGTTACTCTGAAGATCACTGCAAATGGTGCCACTATCAACTTTCATGATGATGGAAAAAAGCTTTACTGATTCATTAAACTTTGGTTTATGAAGGAAACAAACTCTTATCAGATGAACTTAACCCTAGTGGCAGGTGGCTAGAAAGGTTTACCCAACAGTTCAACCTACATAACAAAGCACTGATCAATTAGCTAGATGATGATAGGATCCATGCTACCAAGGAGTCCTTCATCCTTGTTTTTTAAAACTAATTTTTTCAGAAAATGAACCCTAAATGTCAGTGTTATTCTACTGTCATGTTCAT
Source organism: Panulirus ornatus (assembly GCF_036320965.1). Classification (NCBI taxonomy): domain Eukaryota; kingdom Metazoa; phylum Arthropoda; class Malacostraca; order Decapoda; family Palinuridae; genus Panulirus; species Panulirus ornatus. The sequence continues at coordinate 2,986,803 of NC_092254.1, read as the reverse complement.
CATCTCTTAAGTTATTCAAGCAAAACCATTCCACTAACCTTTTACCCCAAACAATATCCTTAGGTCTGCCACCACTAACAGTCTCTGTCGGTTGAAACTCGTGTCACTCCCAGAATAGTGCAGCTACTACATTCATAAAACCCTGTCTTTAATTAAAGAGTTTTAGATGTATAATAATATAAATTATTTGCAACATTTCAGTAATACTAAACTAATTCTTTTAGTGTTTACAGATGTTGAGAACTTAAACCCATTTTTCTATCTAATAATATTATGCAAGAAGTTTACTTGTATGGAACCTTGTAATTTATCAAGGCATTCCTGCAGATCACTATTAACAACAGTTAAGTTTCAAAATGTTTGCTAACCAAGACATTAGAAAAGGTGTTAATTGCCATAAATATTTCTTTAGGAGGAACTGGAGTTTTTCCCACAATAACCAGTAGTGTAACCATGTCAAGGTAATTTCTTTGGCCACATTCACAGCTTGAAACTACCTGGTGGTTAATTTGGAACATCTGAGTAATCATTCCTATGCCAAACCTGCAAAATTCCTCAAATAAATTGTAAATATTTATATAGTGTGAAGACCAATAACAACCAAGCATGCACCACCCTGCCACTAATTCAGACTAAAGTGTTGCAAATGATAGAGATAAGCTGGGTTTTGGAGAACAGACTGGTTAACTGTATTTCTGCTTTGTCAATGCAGTTTCATTATATTTAAAAACCACTAAATCATGAATTTGCAGTTCCCTTCAGAAAATATGTAACCATGATATGAAGGTTTAATTTTTGAGAGAAAAAAGAAAAAAAAATGTGTACAGTTTCATGGGTGAAGTGTGACAAAATCTTTCCGAAGTTTGCCACATGACGGCCTTTATCAATTAAATTATCAGAAAACAATTTCCACATAGTGAAATAGGAATAATGTAGTCATTAGTCGAAAAGAAAAAAATGTTTGCTAAATCTTATTCCTGTCTTTAAATAGAAATAAGTATGGCTTTAAAAATGATATATTACTGAAACCTTCAAGAAACTTGTACTTTTCAAGAGATTTGAACAGGAAACCTAGCTTACATCAAAGCAACAACCTGTTTACTTGCCACTTCAAAACAACTTTGATCATAAGATCCATGACTTGAAACTTACTCCCTTATTTAATCATTAGCACGATGCAAATTGGGTCTGCTTGAGATATCTCCATTTATGAATTGCAATTAAGAAATGAAATATATCTGCTGGTTCAACAAAATAATCTCTCATCTCTAATAAAGAAATTACATGCTTATTACGTAATCTGAAATTAGTAATTATCACTACTTGAGGTATGAAATACTAAATGTTGTGCAATGGACTGGACGTTTGAAGAAGCTCGTTTTTTCTGAACAGAGCTGAAAAACCCACAGCAAAGAGTACATCATAACTGGCAACCACATGCCTAAACATCCTCAATACATACAGAGTCTTAATATAAATGGGTCAACGTGAATACAGCTACAACTCTGTATTTAAGCCCCTAATTCTAGTTCTTAAACATGACATGGAAAATCACAGATGAATCAAATACAGAAGTTGGAGAGGTAACAGAAACTTAAAACTTAGAAGGGTAGAGAATGAAGATACTCTGTAAGTTTCACTTGTTATATGTGGGTTGTAGATGTTGTGCTGCATGTATAAAAATTACTGTTAAGAAAGTTAGAAAATTGCTTAATATAAAAATATTCATTGTATAGTACAGGAAAAGTGAGGTTAGTGTAAACTTATTCAAAGGACGGTAAAGCATCAAAACAGTTAGTCTGGGAAATGTGAAATAATGGTTTATTGTAAAAATAGTATTATTTAGGGAGTGAAAACATATATTAAATGTAAAAATAGTCAATATGGGAAGGGAAAGCATAAGCCAATGAAACTTACTTACCAGGAGACTTCACATTCTCCAGTCTGGTGTAAACAACGATTAAGTGCTTACTTGCGACTGTAACGATGCAAATATGCCTAAATGGCATCCCTTGTGTGTGTCTGAGAATGGTTGACAATCCTTCACCCAACTCGGAGTACTGTGTTCCCAGGCTGGCCAAATTAGTGATAGCGTGAGGACTGTGAAGTGGTCTCCATGTATGTGAACACATGAAATGGTCCTCCACCATGAACTGCTCTGGGAACTTGATGCACAAATCAAAGAATGCTGTGGGATGGCCAGTAGGGAGGTAGAGCCCACAGTTGGGCAGAATATATTACTGAAGAATGAGAAAGGAAGGAATAGGGGATTCATGAAATGGAGGAGGAGAAGACAGGGCTTTTTGTTAACAGATGAATCTGTTTCATAAATTCCAACAGGGTAGTGGTAAATTTTACTTCCCTGAAAGCTATGTCCCAAATACATTTTCCTAAGTAATGTCAGTGATGCTGTTTCCTGTGGGGCAGGGTGGCACCAGGAATGGATTGAAGGCAAGCAAGTATGAATATGTACATGTGTATATATGTATATGTCTGTGTATGTATATGTTATGTATATATATGTGCATATCTGGGCATTTATGTATATATACATGTATTTCGAGTGGATGGGCCATTCTTTGTCTGTTTCCTGGTGCTACCCCATTGACGTAGGAAACAGCGATTAAGTATAATAACAGAATAATATAAAAACAAAAAAATAATGAAATTTTAATATGTGAATTTCTCTAAAAGAAATGCTATTCTATTAACTTTGTTTCTTTAATTGTCCAATGAAATCGGTGGCTTGGATAAATTTATTCTTAGATTATGATTAAATATGAAAGAAGATACTGTCTGAAAGATTGCTTCACCCTACCCTTTACAAGCCCTGAATGGAAAGGGAAACTGGCAGGAGGAAAATGGGGGTAGGGAAAATGATAAGAATAAAATAGGAAAAGAGTAGGTAGCACTATACAGGGAAAATGATGATATGAAAGTGCAATGTAGGTATCATTATTAATGGAAAATGGTGGGATGGAAGGGAATAAAGGTAGCACTTGCAAAAATGAGTTAAAGAAGAGGAAAAGGGGAAATTTGTTTAAGATCTGGTGAGTGAAAAATGAGCCAGGAGCATGATTTGAAAAAGGTGATCTTGGAGTACAGGGCTATGAGTGGAGTGATTATTGACAGATGGGTTAAAGTATGTTTGGTGATATGCCCTGCGGTTGGCTAAAGTTTTTTTGGAAAATAAAAAGTGATGATAAAATTTGTCAAAACATATGGAGGACATAAACTGATGCATAGGGAAACGTAGGAAGATGTAAGGGTAACATCTTGTGGTACTGAGGGTCACAACATGGTGGACTCTGTAGGTGATGGCGGATCCTGTGAGTGTGGATGTACCTGGCACTCAGCTGTAACACCTCGCAAAGCAGTGGGACATGACTCTCCCATCTCCTGCTGTTGCTGGTGCTGCAGCAGAGCTTGGTGAAGGTCATGGCCCCAAGACCCTACATGACTGCTGACAGACCTAGTGTGGTCTCTGACAGGTGATGCCACGCCATGTTGTGGGAAGACCTTGTTGTGGCACAGTAAGGGTGGAGAGACGGTGCGAGGCATGCTGGGTCCTCTACATGACTCCCTCCTTGGTCCCAGGGAGAAGTTAGGGGCTCGAGATGCAGGTTCAACACTGTCCTCCTGTGATACACAATTTCTACCCCCAGAATTGCTTTTGGGGACTACCCTGTGACCTGTACTTGGTGTGGAATGACCCCTGATGGCACCATTGAAATCCCCAGGGGTTTTGGTAATTACCAGTCCTCCCTGCAACTCTATTTCAATTACACAGTCTACATGGTTCTCCTGAATGGTAGGTGCAGGAGGCAATGGAGATCTGGAAGTAGCACAAGAATGTCTGCTCAGCTGGTGACCTTCCCACTTGTCTTTTGAATTGATTTTTGGCACAACAACACTATCACAAAGTTCCTTTGATACTGTATTCTCACCTTTGCTTTTAACACAATTACTTTTTGATCCTGGCTTTGTACTTGAGCTATCATCTTTGAAACTTTTAGTTTCCTTAACTACTAAACATGGAGCCACCAAACAAGTCCTTCCATTAGACACCACAGCTTTCGAGCAAGCAGATTCCTCCCCTTCAGGTTCTTGTTTCGGGATGTTGTCAGTCTCTAAAATCTGATGCTGGAGGTTGAACATAATCTCCTTAACATCACCAGAGCTGTTGGGCACATCTTCCTCCATCACTTCACTAACAGAAGCCTCCACTGAGTCGTTCTGCAACTTTGCAGTCTGTATACAGCTTAAACCCTTGATACTGGGGAGGGAGTCTACTGTGGAGTCTCGGCGGGCCATGTAGTGCTGACGACCCAGACGCATCAGTTCCTCATCCAGCCTGCCACAGAACATCCTAATATTACTGGAAAATGGTATTCTAAACTTATACCACTCTTTTATCATGCTACTGGTACTCTTCACAGCTTCAGACAACAGCACTAATGAACAAATGACTGCATTAAGCTACAAATGAAATAATGCCTCAGAGGATTTCTGTTCCTAAAACTTAAAAGTAATTCTAATTCATGTTAGTGGAGACTATAACATAATAATGTATACATTCTATGCATAGCATTCTAGGATCTACTTAGTGTACTAGATGTACAACATGGGAAGGAGAAAGATGTAACTTTACCTTATGCAGAAGAGGTGGAATAATCTTACATGATGTACTTGAAAAGTGATTGCCTTAACTAGTGTACTATGGGTTAGAGTAATTCTTGGGTTTATAAGAAGGGAAGTGGTGAACCTAACAGTTTCAGGAAGGAAAACTGACTTTAACAGTAACTTTATCACATTTACCTGAGATAATAGTGACTATCCAATGTAATAAAGAGTAGTGCTTACCTTGATGATGCGACAGAGAATTCTAAAATAAAAAAAGCACCTTGCTCAATTCATCAGAGGGGGTAGCAGTAACCTACCTTTGAGTATATCTGATAATGAGAGAAGGCATGGGTAGAGAAAGGAACCATTAGTAAATGAATAAATAGAAAATTCAGAATTACTTCTTTCTTTGAAAATGAAAAATTAGGTAGTTCTAAATTTTCCTATTTTAATTCTACAAAATATTTTTTTTTTCCAAACTTCAGTGCCTCAATGCCAAATCCATTCGTACCATACTTTCATGATCCCTGACTTGGTCAGGAGCTCTCTTATTCAACCCTAATCCCCAACCCTGCCATGACAGTGAACCATCATCTATTCGAAACCTCTGTTCCAATCATCACTCATACCCTTGACTCAGCCTTGACCTAGCCTGTACTGGCCAAAGTTTGATTCATTCCTGATCTTTGAGTAAACTATAACTCTTGGCTAAGCCCTGACTCTATTACCATCTGATTTAGCTATATTCTCTGGAATATCCTTGATCTCCAATTCAGCCATGACTTTTAACCTAGCTATAATGTATGGCTTAAGAGGACCAGCAGCCAATGCACAACCATAAAACTAACCCTATCTCTGGCGGTACCGGTAGTTCCTTCTTAAAGCCATCCTTGCCAAGAAGCCAATAGGTATTCATCTCCCCTTTACCCTTGAGCTTGGTGAGGCCACGGTATTCCAGGTGGTATCCACCTACTTCCCGCAGCACTGACCAAGTCTTCTCGCTTACATGAATACACCAGGGAGAACCTGTAAGGACAGGACAACTTTACTGTATGCATCAATCAAAAGAAATATTGCCATGGAAATCTGTGAGATAAATGATATAAAAAAGCAGAACAAATTTTCTTTTAACTTCATACATATATTTTTTCAAAATGAGCCTAGAATGGTGTTTTCTGATGTGACATCTTTAAGTGGTCAGTAAAGGAGGCACCAGTGTATATAACAGAACTTCACACAGACAAGCTTAATAGTGGTTGTGGTACTGGACAACCATACCAGCTACTACTAAATAATGCAGGTAACTCATTACTGTGATAATGAGGAATTTTCATTATCTGTAAATAATATGGAGATACTGAAGCAAAACATCCTTACAGCAAAAATAACTGGGTGATATTACCATTTATGAAATGGCCTTAAACATACACCTCTCCTCATGGGGAGGGAAAAGTATAGCTCCCAACTTTTGGGAAGAGTTTACTTCTGATCTCAGTAGAGACAAATTTTTGCTTGCACATGGAGAGATAAGTACTTCTTATGAGTATTATAATTATTGTTATTATCTCATTATTAAACAACCCTAGACCCTTTATCCAGATACATAGATACTTTGTACTCCTTTATAGTTATAAGTTATTTGACAAGACTGTACTTTCTTTTGTCAAATGATGATGATACAGCCTCGCAAAGGTGACTCTTCTCTCACGATGTAATCTGATCTCATTTGTCAGAGAGTATATTTCTTTTTTATTTGTGGAGAAATGTCTCCCCATCAATGATCAAACACCAATATAATTCTTCCTCCTTCATGAATGAAAAGTGTGCCCCCTCAATCGTTGAAACCCATTTAAGTACTTCTCAGTTGTAGAAACAACTGTATCACTTTTTAGGTACAGAAATAGGCAGATCTCTCCTCAACTGTACCTGTGTTAAAGAAGCAAGCATATCTCTCCTCTAACTGTAAGCACAGGTGTACCTCTTATCAGCCGTAGAAACAACTGCATCTCTCCTCAATTGAAGAAACGGCTGTATATCCAGAACATTAGACACTTGTACCTCTTCCCTGTAGTAGAAACAACTATAATATCTCCTCAGTTACAGTAGACAAAAGTGTACTTTTCAGTTATATAGTTTCAGGTGTACCTCTCCTCAGTTACAAAGTTAAAAGTTTACCACTCAGTGGTATAAACACAGATGCACCTTCATTCAGGGAGACACATAAGTTTACCTTCCCTAGCTGCAGAAAAGTATATTTCTTCTCAGTTGCCAGTACACAAGAGGTATATCAATGATAAGGATGGAGATGCTTTCCTTCACTGCAGATACAAAAGTTTTTCTACTGCAGACACATAGGAGCAGCTTTCTTCCTCTGTGAATTGGAGGAGTTCCTCTCCTCAACTTTTGACATGCTGTTATACATGCTGTTGCAAACATAGGTGTACCTTTCTGCTGTTTTAGGCACTTGGTGGTACATCTCTCGCATGAGAAAAGACAAAAATGTACCTATCATATGTGGCACAAACATCAAGCTCTGTAATACATGTAACTCTCCTAAACCATGGGAACAAGTGTAGCTATCAGCAACTACAGAATCATTGGTGTAAATCTGCTCAGCAATGGAAACAAGTTGCAGAAACTGATGCAAGTCTCAGCAATGAAAACAGATATAGCTATAAACAGCTGTATTAATGAGTGTATTTCTCCTTAACTATGTTGATAAATGTACTCATCCCAGCACAGAAACATAAATGAACTTACCAGTTTTAAAAGTTTACTTTTAATTGCCTTGAAATAAAAATGTCTACTTTGTCCTCTCTTGTTCATAAAATATTGTATCTATCTGCAACTTTCTTTATCACACAAGTGGAGGAGGAACAACAATATACACAGCTGTAATTCTCACCTGTAGACTCCATCCTGGAGGCAGTATTGACTGTATCACCAAAGAGACAATACCTTGGCATCGTCATCCCTACCACGCCTGCACAACAGGGACCTGTGGAGTGTATGGTGGTCACAAGCACTGTAAATGGGTATGGCAAAATATTTCTAAAACCATTAAGGAGTCCTAATATGTCCTGATACGTCCTAATAACATATACATCCAACATTTGTTGCCAATGACTATTTCTCACTAAGGTAATCAAATAACATTTATCATTATAATGACAATTACTGCTGCCACTTTGACTTTATACATAATACTCCCTTATATGTGTGGTTACTAAAGCTTTCTCACAGGTGTTACAAATGACCATAAAGGCTTCTCAGTTGTGTAACTGTCAACCATAAACATTTCTTGCCATCATGACAGATGATCATATTTTCTGCTGTATAACTACTCATTGTAAACAGTTCTTACAAACAGTTATTGGGTGTAATACTCGAGTGTGAATACTAATTTACACATTTCTCACCAGTATGAATGCCAATTCTGAGCATGAGTGGAATGTTATGGAGGTGCCTGATCCTGAACTTGCCAGAAAGATGCAGAAGGTCCAATGCCATGGTAGCTATCTGGGAAGCATGATCATCAATCCTTTTGGGTACTCCTCCCACAACCATGTAAGCATCACCTATTGTCTCTACCTGTGGGTGTTAAAAGTAACCCTGATGTTAACTGTCTTTGTATGAGAGCACCATTCTGAGCGATTTGGTTAAGCAAGTCAACATTAATCAAATGCCCTTTACCCATGTAAACCTACTGATGATTAAAATCCTCTCATAGTGTCAATAAGTATATTTCTAACACCAGTACTCTCATCCAAACTCTTACAGCAGAATTATAAATATTGAGGCATAAGACGTTTATGGATGGTTAAAGTCACTGCTGCCAATCATTAATTAATTTTTATGTTCATCCTGGAGGTACCTCACTCTCATCAGCAACAGTTCACCATCAAGTCTCTGGAAGGTGAAATCATGCATTCTGTCACCTTACCAGATGCATATTTTGGTTTGATAAATTTGAAAATAAAGTCTGGGATAGTAACATTTTGCTGTAAGAGCTGAAAGTAAGATGATATATGTGTACATACCATGTATAATGAAAGTGGCTGTGATGAAAAACTTGATCTAGATTCTGAAGTCACAAGATTTAAGAATGATCATGACTTGTTGACCTGGATATACTTCAAAATTATATAGTGTAAACCATAAAAAGCCAAGTGTACACAGTGAAAAAAAACATAGAAGGTATAAAGAAGGTGCAAACACTTCATAAAATTTGTCACCACAAGCCCTACGGGAGCTGCCTCACTCCTCATTTCCATGTGATACTTCAAACTCATCCCAAATCAGTAATGTTACAACTTCTGTGTACCAAATACAAAGGGGCAAATGTTATTCTGTTCATATTTTCTGTATCATTTACTTTTCTCACTGCAGGTTTGGAATCAGTATATAGTGATAGTGAATGGGTTGCATTATAAATTTCTTTCACTTTGCAGCTATGGAGATTCCTTAAGCTATTCATATGTTATCCATTACACTACAGTACAAATGATATGACTGCAAACACTGGAAAGTGATGGTATAACATTATAAACCTAACCTTGTAAACATTGTAGTGGTTAATGGTGGAGTCGAATGCAGTGTACAAATCGTTTAGCAAGTCTACCACTTCAAAGGGCGTAGAGTAAGCTGAGATGCTTGTGAAACCCACAATATCCGAAAAATATATGGTCACCTCATCAAACTCCTCAGGTGCCACTGGCATCCCCAGTTTCAACTGATCTGCAACAGAGCTACAAAAGACAATGGAATAAAGGCTGTGTCCATAATGCTTAGGAAGGGAAGGCCCCTTTCCCCCATTATTAAGTTAGTAGATGAAGGAGATGAATTCCCCCTTTAAATATTGATACCAATGCCTAGGAAGAGATTTAAGCTAAAATAGATCTCAAGACTTCATTTTTTGTAGTAAGATTACGTTAAGGAAGTGAAAATCATGTAACCTGCTATGCTTTATATAATTTATAGACTTATGAATAAGTAAAACCTGAGAGTGAGAGGTCCACTAACATGTTGTGGAATGGAAATTTAAATGAAAAAGAAAATGGTAAGGTCCAACACTATATCAAAACAATAGAGTTCTGAATAAAGAAACACTGGCTCATAGACAATATTTTTTCTATGTCACCTTGCAAAGTTTCCTAAACAATTATATATTACAGGACAAGCTTCAAAATTGATGATGTTGCATTACACTCTAATAAGGGCAGCATTTTACTCAAAAAAGTACTGAGCAGATACATCATACCAAGATAATCAATGTCTGGTTACTGCACTTTACTTTACTTATTATTGTACAACCCACAAAATTAAGAAAACGGATGTACATGCATTATTTCTTTCTCATTTCTCATTTAGTAACATAATGAAGTTATCTCCTATCTGGCTGACAGGTTGAGATGAATTTACTTGCTATTGGTAGCTTTCAGGTTTTCATATTTGTTCACTGCTTCCCTTGGTAGCAAGGAAGTGCCAGGAACAGAAAGAAATGGCCTCATTAACTTGCATCCACTCTAGCTGTCATGTGTAATGCACTAAACCGCAGCCCTCTATCCACAACCAAGCCCCAAAGACTTTTGATGGTCTCCCTTGACTGATTCATATGCCCCAATTCAATCCACTGACAACACAATGCCCCTGCATACCAAATTGCTCTACTTATCTCTTCCATGCATGCCTTACATCTTCCTGCATGTCTAAGCCCTGAGCACTTAAAACCTTTACCACTCCATTTATCCATCCCCGATTCAGTTTCCTCCTCCTTTTCCCTACACTACTGACATATTTATCCTTTTCTGCCAAACTCCCCTCTCTCATTCTCTCCATATATCCAAACAATTTCAGCATGCCCTCTTCAGCACTCTAAACCATGCTATTCTTATTATCACATGTCTCTTTTGTCCTATCATTTCTTACTCAGTCACCCTCCTCACAACACATTTTGTCCTTAAACTTTTCATTTCCCACACATTCACCCTCTTTCGTACCTTTTCATCTAGAGCCTATGCCTAGCTAGCACCCATACAATATCACTGGTAGTATTATATCTTAAAACATGCCCATCTTTCCTCTCTTTTTATGCATTTGTCAATGAACCCCCTTAACCAAACTATGACTCACTTCAGCACCCAGGGTTCCATTTGCTGCCATGTCCATAACCCCCAGGTATCTTAAAGCACTTTACTTCCTTCAAGTTTTCTTCATTAAAACTCACACCCAAATTTACAACTCTTTGTACTACTAAACCTAATAACATTGCCTTTATTCATATTTACTCTCAACTTTCTCCTCTCACACACTCTTCTAAACTCAGAAAGCAACTTTTGCAGTTTCTTATTTGAAGCTGACACCAGCACCTTGTCCTTACCAAACAGCAACTGACTTGCCCCTCAAGCTCCTCCACCTGTCACAGACTCAAGCCCCACTCCACCTCCTAAAACCCTAGCATTCACGGACCTCAACACCCTATTCATAAAGAGATTAAACACCAATGGTGAAACCTTATTTTAATGTACATAATATCAATGAATTACTCTATATATTCATTAAAGATAACATACTGTTTCAAAGTCCTCAAGACCCTCTATACATTTGACCTACATAATATTAATGAATTACTCTATATATTCATTACTCTATTTATTCATTACATGACAGCTAGAGACTGAGTGTGAACGAATGGGGCCTTTGGTGTCTTTTCCTAGCACTACCTCGCACACATGAGGGGGAAGGGGGTTGTTATTCCATGTGTGGTGGGGTGGCGATGGGGACAAATAAAGGCAGACAGTATGAATTAGGTACATGTGTATATATGTATAAGTCTGTGTGTGTATATATATGTGTACATTGAGATGTATAGGTATGTATATTTGTGTGTGTGGACATGTATGTATATACATGTGTATGTGGGTGGGTTGGGCCATTCTTTCGTCTGTTTCCTTGCGCTACCTCGCTAACGCGGGAGACAGCAACAAAGCAAAATAATAGATAAATAACTCATTATAGATAACATATTGTTTCAAGGTCCTCAAGACCCTCTATACATTTGACTAACTCCATCTACACTGCCTCAGTACCCATTACATTCACCAGCCAGTGCCCTCCCTAACCACCTGGTAATTAGGCCAAAGTACAACTTACGATAGGCCTCTCTAAACACACCTTCCCATCTATCACCCTTTCAAGACAGTCCTTACCAACCAGCATCCTCTCAAGCCACTGCCCTTACAACCTTTCTACCCATCAACCTCCACAACAATGCCCTTTCTACCTACCACTCTCTCTTCTTCCAACTAACCATTCTTTCTTCCTAGGGCTTTCTCATGTTACTGCCCTCTATACATAAATTTAAATCCCAATCGATTTGTCTAAGAACTAACATAAATGTCCCCATCTATTGGAATCTCCCTACTACACCTTCTCATCACATTAAATTTTGAGTCACTGGCTTCCTTACTCACCAACCAACCTCTCCATCCATCAGTTAGTTGATCCTAATCACTACCAGCTCTCCACCCACCTTGGCAACATCCTGTTAAGCAGCTGTTCAGTTTTCTTCTTCTCTAGATCAAGCTGCTCTGTTCTGTCTTTGATAAGCTCCTCTAGGTTGCTTGAGTACTTTTCCAGCATCTGGAACATTGTGTCTACAATGTTGAGGCGCCTGTTTGACCAAAATAACAAAGTAAATCATTAACAATGAATATTATGCAAACATTATGTAACATTATAATATCATTGTGGCAGCCATACCAATCCCTGTACTGATTATGAGGAAATATACAGATTATGAAAAGAATGCTATTTGCACTGTCAGATAAACAAGTATGACTCCAAAGTTATCAAGCAAGAACTAATGGCTGAAAACATGACAGACATGCATGGACATATTTACAGAGCCATCAGATCAACAAATATGACTCCATAGTTATCTAGCAAGAACTAGTGACTGGAAACAAGACTGAGACATCCTAGGACATATTTATAAAGCTGTCAGATCAAAAAGTGCAACTCCAATGTTATCAAGCAAGAACTAGGGACTGGAAACAAAACTGAAACATGCAAGGGCATCTTTACAATAATCTTCAAAATTGAGTAATGGGTTAATAAAACACAGGTCTTACCAAGTATGACCAAAGTCTAATGTGTAATTTAGCAAAGCTTATGATAAAACAAATTAATGGGTAAGTGTGCCAATTTACTGTTGTACCCATCTGATCCCAAACTCAGGATTGATCAAACAAGTAGTACCTCCAAATTCATAAGATTTCAATAAAGTACTTTCGAAGCTATTTTTAAGAAACTGAGTTTAGGATGTATGATAAAATGTAAGAGGAAATGCATAATTCTGCCTAATCTCTAATCTTACTTATGATTTATGGAATGAGTATCCTTACCTAGCTATAACGAAATTCAGCAAACAACGGCATGTGATCAGCTTCTATAATTCAAACTAATACTGCATGAACAGGGATGATAGTATGTGCTTCACAGGTAAGGTAGTGGATTGTCAAAATTACTTTTAACCTTCATGTGCATCACTGGCATTACCAAAATGTTACACAATAACCCACCTAAGCAAAAAATCATCTTCAAGAGAAGCATAATTTCAATATCACTGAAATAAGTAAGAACTCCCACCTCCCCTGATTTAGTTTCTTAAAGAGGTCATTGATCTGGTTGAAGTCTGGTCTCATCTCTGGAAGTTCAGCCCAACACTGCTTCATGATGTTGATAGCATCAGGAGGTGCTGCGCCCTTTGACACGGACGGCCTAATCATTGGTGGAGGCTTCTTTAAACGAACTAGGATCTCTGCAAGAATAAGATGTTGCTAATGCTTGATGAATAAATTTATTGATATAACAAGCAGCAGCAGGCATTACTGAGGAGCAGCTATGCATATCTTTAGTAAGATGTGGTAAATGGTGCCACTTATGCTAGTTAATATACATCACAAAGAGTCTAAATTATTTTGTTGCAATAAACCTCATTTTCATCCTGATATGTTATCTGTATCACAATCTCCGTTACCCTAACTAATCGCGTAAGTTGTATAATGTAATAATGGGTTAATGTACTTTAGTGCATGAACTATTTTGTAGTAATTTTCCACTCACCTGGAGGTGTGAGCTGAATCATACAGTAAGGGGCACCACGGACCACTACTTCCTGCATGATTATTGCAAAAGAGAAGACATCTGCTGCTTGTGTCCCTTTTGTCATCAGTGCCTCATCTCGGAGAAGCTCTGGTGCCTTCCATAGGAGATCTATAATGATGATAAGGTTTACAGGATTTGTATTGGTGCACTGGGGCTAAGTCAGTACAAGAACACATGTGAATATGAAAAACTTAAATGGCTTAATATTTAAATTCAATTTCCATCTATTACATCTCACTACAACTATAGCTGCAATTAAGGTAGTCTAGGTGTAACAAAACAGTATTGCAAAAGATGATGGTACGAGTCTGGATAAGTGGAAATGAATAGCTACAGGTATGAGCTCGATACATGAGATGCAGGTATGACGAGAAGCAAGTGCACTTGTGCATGTTGCAGGGATGTTGGAACAAGTGTCATGCTTCAGAAAATGCAGATGTGTTACCAATGATTTCTGTGTGGGTATATGATTTTGTGATAGTAAAAGGGATAAGGGTGTAGGTGTGTTTTATGGAAAGTAAGCATATGTTGAGAAAGGGGTGCATATTTATAATGCAATATAGGTGTAGGCATGGGGCACGAAGATGAAACAGACAATCATGAAGGTTTTGCTTGGGTGAGGATGTGCTGTGGGTGTCTTACAAAGGATATGTGTGGGTGTGTTGTAGAGAATGAAGATAATGGTATGGATACAATATAAGATATTCAGTGTAGGAATGGGTTAGGATGTACTGCCAAAGGTGTAGTTATGGGTGTGGGTATTACATGAGGTGAGTGCCATATGTTAAGTATAGAGAGAGAGGTATGCTATATGGACTAGAAGTGTGGGTGTGTAAAAGATATTTTGTGGGCCTCATGTGGACCTGTTGCATATGTTGGTGGGACCATATTTCTTGGTTAAGTAGTGTGGACATATTATTGGGCATACTGGTGTGGGTGTGTTGCAACTGATACATATGTTATCACCTATTCATAATTACTTGTTTTTACACTAAGGGTACAAAGTTTTACACCTGTGGGGGCCCACCTGAGAAACTTTACCATAAAAGTTTCTTAACCTTTTAGGTACTGTCATCATTCACATTTTCATCTCTTAGCTTATTCTAATCTACCACCCTGATACTATGAAAAATACTTCTGTCACACCTTTATACTTACAACACATTTCTTGCTTAGTTTCTTGTTATGATCTCTGCCTGCTCTGCATTTGCAGATTAGGCCAGACTTTAGTTTTTAGCAAGTTTTGTCTCCAGCTCTTCAAGAATATCTGGTTTCTTTTTCTTTGACTTAGTACTTGGACCCTTGCCCCTTACCATCTCCTACAGGTCTATCCACAATTTATTTACATCATTTTTAATCTGAAATTGTACCATTTATCAATCCCTTCCTCCCTGAGCTAGTAACGAGGATTTTTGCTCTCATGTCTCATTTGATGCATCTTGTTTTTCTCTTCCCTTTTGGCTCATCTTATAATTCATCACCTCTGATAAACATTCCACTGAATTCCTCCTTTTTGGCAAATTACAGAAGTTGCTTGAGTACCTCTTCGCTACAAACCTTATGTCTAGCATGCAACTAATTGCTACTTTTATGTTACAACTAACATACTAATATAAATATAAACATTATTGATGCTTTCCTTCTCAACTACCCTTCTCTCTTTAACAGGCTTTTGGTCTTCTTACAGCCTAAGGATGACCATCAACATATGTCCACCAACCTCTAAGCTGTGGTGTATCCTGCTCACTGGCTTTCTCTAGGAGTTGTGTTATTTTGATCTCTTTGGCTGCTGTTTTATCAAAAGTCCATGTTTTCATCACTCTACACTATCGTAATCAACATGAACTCTCTTGTCTTTCGACTAATTCTTCAAATATTTCCCTGTTTAGCATCACTCTTCAACAGAATATAAATAACTTTATGGCTTAATTCTCTTTTGTGTGTTTGTGCAGCTGGGGATATTGGTATGAACTTTTTTGCAAAGGATAGTGTAGACTGTGTAAGATGTTGGTATGTGGACACAAAGCAGAGGATGTTAGTATGGAAGTGTTACTGGGATTGTGGGAACGAACCTGCTGCAGGGGCGGAAGACATGGAAATGCTGCACAAGGTGTAGAAAAAGACATGCTGTAGGACCTGTAGACAGAGATATGCTGCAAGGGCTGAAGACGTGGATATGCTGCAGCAGGTGTTGACATGGACATGATGCAGGGAGTGAAGACATGGACCTGTTGCAGAGCTATAGACATGGATAAGCTGCAGGGGGTGATATGGACATGCTGGAGGGGCTGGAAACATGGACATGCTCCTTGGGCTATACACATGGACACGTTTCAGGGGCTGTAGATATGGACATGCTGCAAGGCTTGTAATCATGGACATGCCGAGGGGATTGTATACATGGACATTATGCAGAGGCAGTTGAGACAGACATGCTGATGGGGCCGTAAACGTGGACATGCTACAGGGACTATTGACAGAGATGCTGTAAGTCCATACACATGGGCATGCCTCAAGGATAGTTGACAGACACATGCTCTAGGGACTGTAGACATGGTCATGCTGCAAGGGCTGTAGATATGGATATGCTGCAGAGGCTAATCATGGACATGCTGCAGAGACTGTAATCATGGACATGGTGCAGGGACTGTTGATAGAGCCATGCTGTAGTAACAATAGACATGGTCCTGTTGCAAGGGCTGTAGATATGGACATGCTACAGGGGCTGTAGGCAGACATGCTGTATACATGAACATACCATAGGGCTGCAGATGTTGACAAGCTCCACAGTCTGTAAACAAGGACATGTGACATGTGCTGTACACTAAGACATAACACAGGGGATGTTACCATGGATCTGCTACAGGGGATGGAGACAGATGTGCTGTACATATGGACATGCTGCAGGGGTGGTACATACGTATGTGCTGTTTACATGGACATGTTGCAGAGGTTGGAGACAAACACATGCTGCAGGGGCTGTGGACATGGACCTGCTGCATAGGCACGAGACAAACACATGCTGCAAGGGCTGTAGGCATGGTCCTGTTGCAGGGGCATGAGAGAAAGACATGCTGCTGGAACTGCAGAGATGGTCCTGCAGCTGGGCTGAAGACAAACACCTGCTCCAGGGGGCTGTAGACAAAGACATGCTGCAAGGGCTGTAAATATGGACCTGTTTCAGGGACTGTAGGCACAGACCTGCTGCATGGGATGTAGACATGGATCTGCTACAGGGACTGTAGACACAGACCTGCTGCAGAGGCTGTAGACAGATACATGCTGCAGGGGCTTTAGACATGGACATCCTGCAGGGACCTTAGATGTGGATCTGCTGCTTGGGCTGTAGAGAGAAATGATGCTACAGGGGCTTAAGACACAAACATGCTGCAGGGGGCTGAAAACAAGAATATGCTGCAGGGCTGTAGACATGGATATGCTGAAGGGCAGGGCTGTAGTTATGGGCATGATGCAGGATTTGAAGACAAAGACATGGTGCTAGGGATGCCGACTGGACATGCTGTAAGGGTAGGAGACATGGATATCATGAAGGTGTGGAATGATGCTGAAATTGTGGGTACAGATATAGATGTAGGGTGTTGCTAGGGCTGTAGGTGTAGGATGTTCCTGAAGGTGTAGGTGTGGGGTTTTGCTGAGGCGGCAGGTGTAGGGTGTTGCTGGGGTGTACGTGCAGAGCACTGCTGGGGTGTAGATGAAAGGTGTTTTGGAGGATGTAAGCAAGGGATATTGTTGGGGATGGAGGTATACACTACTGCCTAGGTGTAAGTATGGGATGTTGCTAGGGAAAGTAGTGTGGGATGTTCCTGGGGGGTGCAGGTCTTGGATATTGCTGGAACGGTGTGGGGTGTTGCAAAGGAGCAGGGGTAGGGTAATGCTGGGATGTATGTGTAGTGTAAATTGGGATGAAAGTGTGGACAGTTGCTGGGGTGTATGTGTGAGTTTGTCAAAATGAAGATATGGAATACTGTCGTTGGTATAGGTGTAGGGTACTGGTACAGGGTGTAGATGTGGGGAGTTAATGGGGATGTAGGTGTTCCTGTTGCTAGGGGTAGAGGAGTGTTGCTGGGATGTTTGTAAGGATATGTGTGTTGGATGTTGATTTGGGGTGAGGCATGTAGCTGGGATATACATGTGGGGTATTCCTGAGTGATGCTGGGGTTGTAGATGGAGGTGCTATTGGAGGTGTAGGTGTGGAGTGTTGATTAGAGTATAGGTGATGGTGTTATTGGAGGTGAAGGTGTGGGGTGTTGCTGGTGGCATATATGTGGAGTGTTTTTAGAGATGAAGATGTGGGGTGTAGCTGAGGCTATAGGTGTGGGTTGCTGCAGGAGTAGGTGTGGATTGTTGCTAATGGCATGGGTATGGAATGTCATGGGGTATAGGATTGTGATGTTACTGGGGGTATAGGTGTGGGATGTTGTTGGGGTGGAGGAGTGGGGTGTTACTGGGATGGAGTGGGATGATGCTTGTAGTGTAAGTGTAGGATGTTGCTGGAGATGTAGGCACTGAATGTTGTTGGGATGTAGGTGCCAGGTGCTCTTGGGGTCTAGGTGTGGGGTGTTGCTGAGGGTATAAGTGTAGGGGTTGCTGAGTGTGTAGGTATGGGGTGTTACTATGAGTAGGGTGTTGCTGGGTGTAGGTGTGGGGCACTTTTTTGGGTGAAAGTATGGGATGTTGCTGGGGTGTAGGTGTAGGGTGTTTTGGGAGGTGAAAGTGTGAGGTAATGCTGGGGTGTGGGGTGTAGGCATGAGATATTTCTAGTGTGAGGTGTTGGTGATGGTAAAAATATAATGTGTTTCTAATAGTGTAGGAGTGGGGTGCTGCATCAAACTGAATGGGAAGTTTGGGTTTGGATTTGTAGTATGGAATACATTTTTTCCTTTAAGTATTACATGGGATGCTGTGGTGGATTTGGATGAGTTGTATGCAGTATACATGTGTGTTTTCATGTCTTGTCAGGAACTGTAAGTGGGTTCTTACGTGATTCAGGGTAGCTATAGGCATGAATTGTCTAAAATATGTTGGTGTGGATCTGCGTATGTTGCAAAGACCATATATATGTTGGTTTGGATATGTTGGAATGGAGTAAGTGTTGTTTCTGCTTGTAAGAAATATTAGTGTGTGTTGGAATGCATGTGGGTGTGAATGTACTGCACAATCCAAAGTTCTGCATGAGGTATTAACAATAATGATGTGGAGTAAATGTAGATGTTCATGTAAAGAAATGCATCAATACATATCTAGGTGTGGGTTTTGTGGTGGTAGGCAAGGATATCACAGTGCAGGTTGTGGTTATGTTGTGATGGTAGTGGGTATGGATACAGGTGCAGGAATTTACCACGGATGGGTCTGTTGGGCTGACTGAGGTTCTGGTACTCATATATGCCCGGAAGTCCATAGTCTGTCACCTTAAGGACCCAGCGGGCATCGATCACACAGTTGCGGGATGTGAGGCGGCCGTGGTGACGCAAGAGCGACCCATGTAGGTACCGCATGCCCTGCAGGGTGCAAAGGTTAGTAGGGACAGGTATCCTGTGCATACCTGAAAGAAAAACAAACATACATGCACACATGTACATGCACAAGCATGCATGCTTGCACATGCACACACACATACAAAGAGACATATGCACTAGCACACAACCAAACATATACACATACACACATTTATCCTAACAGATGCACATGCATACAAACATGCAAACACACACATACACACATAAATGCACACACACAGACACACACACACACACACAGACACACACACACAGACACACACACACCCACACGCGCGCATGAACACACACTGAAAACATACCCTAACAAGATCAGTGAGGAGTGACAGCCTAAAGGACCAGTCCAGCTTGATGTCCTCCTGTCTGATGATATCCTCAAGTGACCGTCTGCTGCAGTAGTCAAACACTAGCCCAGGCCGTACCGAATCACAAAGCATTCCCAGGAACCCATTAATATTCTCATGCCGTAAGTCACGCATCTGGAGGAGGCCAGAACACTGTTGGTCAGCCTAAATGTACAAACTAGGAGAGAGGATGAGGGGGTCATTTCTTTTGGGATTAATCATTGAGGCACAGACTGGGAAGACAGAAAAGGCCATCAACATAACACGAGTAGAAAGTGATAACATTTCTGTAGGGTTCTGGTAATTCAAAGGCAATACCAGAATAATGTAAAGCAGTTAAAGACCAATGGTTATCAGTGTTTTCAAGACAGTTCACTATAGGAGGTCTTCAAAAGAAAGTTTTTCTGTTGAGGTAATCTTGAAACATTAGCATTTGTAGGGATGGAGAATATGTTGGAAAAGGCCTCATTATGGATATATTCACTTGATGGACTGTTAAGTCTTGTTATAGTTCTAAGAGCAAATCTGAAAAAGAACCAAAAGCACATTAAATTAAATTCTCACAAGTATCAATCTGACCTCAACAGGATGTACTATTCTTATCTTCAACAATCCCAAGAGAAGCATTAACAAATCTAAGACACTAATATTCAACTTAATACTCTTTATCTGTACCAATCTCTGACATGTTCAATTACACAAAGAACATAAAAATCAACCTTAACATGAGAAACTGCTTGGTAAAGCAACTTAAACAAAACCTTAGTGAAAAATATTAATACATCCGCAGAATTGAACTGAACAATGAAGAATATTAATGGCAAATACATCTTAAATGAACAATCAACCAAAAGAAAGTTGTGACAGATATAGAGAAAGACTTCCTGCTCACTTTTATGTAACTGTTCATGATACAAAGTCATATTCCCAAAATGCTTAAGTGCTATTCACAAATGGCCTGATAAGTCAAGGATTTTTTAATCAGAATGATTGGGAGAAACAGTGTCTTAAGTCGACACCAAAAGACAGTTGTCAACTCAAAGGGTCAACATTAAAACACTGGGTAAGAAGTCAAGAAAGGGTCAATACAAGAGTTTATAAATGGAATTCAGTGTCAAGATAAGAGAATAGTTAATCAAAAGCAGTCATGGTTCAAAAAAAAGGTTCAGGAATCTGCAAGAAGGGTCACCCATCATCAAAAGGTTTAAGGTTGAGATCAACATGCTAGGGTAATAGTTAGGGGTAAGAGATCAATAAAATAAGCTAGGAATTACAACTAATGATTAATCAAGAAAGTAAAAAGAAGGTGCAATAAATATATTAGGGTCAAAACAATATTAAAAATCAAGAAAGGGTCAGCTGAGCATACAGGGTGGAGTTCATAATACAGGGTCAGTAGTCATCATAAAGGAAAAGAGGTTATTATAAGGGCAAAGGTCAAGATAAAGGGTTAAGGATTAGCACAGAAGTATGAAGACAAAAGATGATCAGTGACAACAAGGGGTTTGGGATCATGAAAAGAAAATCGCACAGGCACTCCTAAGAAAGAAGTCTTTTTCTTTCTTTTAAACTATTCGCCATTTCCCGCGTTAGCGAGGTAGCGTTAAGAACAGAGGACTGGGCCTTTTTTGGAATATCCTCACCTGGCCCCCTCTGTTCCTTCTTTTGGAAAATTAAAAAAAAAAAAAGAGAGGGGAGGATTTCCAGCCCCCCCGCTCCCTCCCCTTTTAGTCGCCTTCTACGACACGCAGGGAATACGTGGGAAGTATTCTTAACCCCCTATCCCCAGAGAAAGAAGTCAGTGGTCAATAAAAGGGAAGGATGGTAGGTGTAGACATTAGGTTACTTGTCAGCAGTGGGAGGTATAGTTAAGTGAATGGATCAAGGACCAATACAATGGAAATAGTATCTAAAGAAAAGGAATGAGGGTTAAAGTCATAATGAGCCTCTCACTGACCTGTTTGAGGAGGGTCATTGTCCTATTCTTGACCTCAAAGTTTCCAGCTTGGACGTAAAAGTACTTGACATGGACAAAGTCACCCTGTGGATCAGGTCAAAGGTTTAGGGTAGATTTTAACAGACCTTTGGTAAAACAATAAGGATACTATGGAGCTCTGGGTTTGTGACACTATTTGGTATCAAAACAAGTCATGCAATATAATGATGTTCTTCTCCTGTCCAATACTGTATACCCTTT
Organism: Panulirus ornatus; assembly: GCF_036320965.1. Classification (NCBI taxonomy): domain Eukaryota; kingdom Metazoa; phylum Arthropoda; class Malacostraca; order Decapoda; family Palinuridae; genus Panulirus; species Panulirus ornatus. The sequence goes on along the minus strand of NC_092254.1, from coordinate 2,964,934 downwards.
CTCCGCAATGACAATTTCACTCAACAGGACCTGTATTCAACAATATCTTTGTCCTCTGAACAAAACTTTCACAAACCCAAACCCTTCTCCTAATGCAATCGCACCCTAAGCTCAATGCATCCACCAAAACAACACTTTCCTATTACCACTCTCATTAACCCACAGTCCAAACCCTCTGTAACTAGCACCCATATTCACACAATTCATAATTCTTGCACTGCACCATTATCTCCCTAGTCACATCCGCAGAGACCCTCTTCAGTAAAACAGAAACAAACCGCTGGTCTGTTTGAGTCTTAAACCACAGCAACAATTACATAGCATATGTGTGCAACAGCTAGGTTTGTTTTCAATGTTGGAAGCAATAAATGCCACTGAACAAAAAGACCCTCTTCAGCAAAATAGAAACAAAAAGCAGGCCCATCTATGTCCTAAACCATAGCAACAATTAGACAGCATGTGTGTGCACCATCTTAGTTTGTTTTTAATGTTGGAAGTAATAAACTTTAGCGAATGAATATAGCTAAAAAAAAAACATGGCATCTTACAGCGATACTTAATCATTCATATGACAATGACATACTGTAACAAGAATGATTTAACCAAGACCCTTCCGGTACCTTTTACTTTGGATATTGGGATATTCCTCTCAGTCTATAAAATTATCTTAAGTGATTAAATCAAGGGCCTAATGATAACTAATATTTTCGATATTATTGTTCCCAGTCTGTAAAATCATCATTAACCTTGTCTGGGAGAGTTGGAATCTAGATATTTAGATAAAAGGATCTAAAATAATATTTTTTTTTTTTTTTTTTTTTTTCAAACTATTCGCCATTTCCCGCGTTAGCGAGGTAGCGTTAAGAACAGAGGACTGGGCCATTGAGGGAATATCCTCACCTGGCCCCCTTCTCTGTTCCTTCTTTTGGAAAATTAAAAAAAATTGAGAGGGGAGGATTTCCAGCCCCCCGCTCTCTAAAATAATATATCAATCTTAATTTCAAAACAAAGCCAACAGCTACACAAATCAATGACTTTACAATGATAATCTAGAAATTCACAGAAACTAACAAATTATCAAAGGTACTCTTAAAAAAAAAAAAAAAGGGTATATTTGAAGGAATAGTGGTTCCAACAATGTTATATGGTTGTGAGGTGTGGGCTATGGATAGAGTTGTGCGGAGGAGGGTGAATGTGCTGGAAATGAGATGTTTGAGGACAATATGGGGTGTGAGGTGGTTTGATCGAGTAAGTAATAACAGGGTAAGAGAGATGTGTGGTAATAAAAAGAGTGTGGTTGAGAGAGCAGAAGAGGGTGTTTTGAAATGGTTTGGTCACATGGAGAGAATGCGTGAGGAAAGATTGAAGAGAATATATGTGTCAGAGGTGTAGGGAACGAGGAGAAGTGGGAGACCAAACTGGAGGTGGAAAGATGGAGTGAAAAAGATTTTGAGTGATCGGGGCCTGAACATGCAGGAGGGTGAAAGGCGTGCAAGGAATAGGGTGAATTGGAACGATGTGGTATACCGGGGTCAACGTGCTGTCAATGGATTGAACCAGGGCATGTGAAGCGCCTGGGGTAAACCATGGAAAGTTCTGTGGGGCCTGGATGTGGAAAGAGAGCTGTGGTTTCAGTGCATTATTACATGACAGCTAGAGACTGAGGTGAACGAATGTGGCCTTTGTTGTCTTTTCCTAGTGCTACTGCGCACACATGCAGGGGGAGGGGGTTGTTATTTCATGTCTGGTGGGGTAGCGATGGGAATGAATAAGGGCAGACAGTATGAATTATGTACATGTGTATATATGTATATGGCTGTGTGTGTATATATATGTATATGCTGAGATGTATAGGTATGTATATGTGCATGTGTGGACGTGTATATATATATATACATGTGTATGTGGGTGGGTTGGGCCATTCTTTCGTCTGTTTCCTTGCGCTACCTGGCTAACGCAGGAGACAGCGACAAAGCAAAATAAATAAATAAATAAATATTTACTTCAAAAGTACCTTTAATGTCTCCTAAGTCTATCTATCTACAGCTCAGATACCTGTTCCCTCTGGCCACTCTTTGGCCATGGCAAAAGAGTTCCACTTATCCCTGTTCTTACATGCCTCCCTTGCATTCACCATTCCATGCATAATGTTATAATTCACAACATGAGCATCATGTATCTTGCTCTCTTTCTTCTTGTATCCTACCACTACTTTTGCTCATGATATCCAATTTCTTCTCACATTATACTTCGCCTTGGCTTCCTCTCCATCCTTGCTGACAGCATGAGCAGCTGTGGAGAGCAGGGCTTCGTGAGGGATGGACCGATGAGGAGAACTGAATGACCCCCGAAGTAGGTCCGGCCGATCACCTGTGCCAGCTGACCCCGGCTGCAACGTAAACATCAGGTGCACCAACTCTAAACAAAACTTTTCTATCCCATGATTTTGATTATATCAAGTATTTACAGCCAGTGTTAATATTTCATCTTCATGCTGAAGCTATAATGAATTCTGACTGCTCAAATGATTTATTTCAATATTCATCATATTCTAAATACTGCTGAACATTTAAGATATCACCACCATTTATATTATGGACAACATTATAAAAGTGATATAAGATATTACTTTATATAAATGTCCGTATCATCTAATAAAACAATTCATTAAAAACTATGGTTAAGACACACAAATGAAGTAGTAATATGCAAGCTTTCAGACAAAATAATTTGACAACAGTATTCTATCTACCACCAACATGGACATGCTTCAATGAGATATCATTCCAATAAACAAAAGCAACTATGTAAAACAAATAAAAACAGGCACATTCAATTGTAGCAAGAGACAACTGACCAACTCCAACTATTTCTACAATGTTATTTTTGAGTCATGCAAGTTATCATCAAGGGATAAACACAATTGCTTACAAATACTTATAATTTTAAAGGAATCAAGCATAATTTCAATGCAAAACTATGAATGTACAACAAAGAAATGTCATTAATTTATTCACTAACCCACATAAGAACACAAAAACATGAAAAAAATATTGTTTAGTTTAGCAACTCTTATTTATCCCTTTTTTCTCTTAGTGGGAGTAAGGAAGTGTTCAAAAGGGGCTTTATATCTGAGAAATAAAAGATAGTGAAAAAAGAGATTTACATAACAAAATTGAGTGATAAGCAAAAACAATATAGTATATATTTTGTGTAAAGGGAATATTGTTTGGCTGGATGTTCCAGCTACCTCACATTTCTATAGCTTTAACTGTTATGGGGTTTGCTGACCTCTGAATATCACCAACATGATTTGCAGTGTCTGCTCTTTATACACTGCTGACATCTGATATAAAGCATCTGACCATGATGCATTCATGGGTCGCCCAGGATCAAGTACATAGGTTCAAATCCTGTTGTGGCTGTCAGTCCACAGTCAACCCAGCTGTTCATCCACCTCAAGGGGTTGGTTGATAAAATGGGTACCTGACTCAGGCTTGGGTTTGTATATATATATATATATATATATATACAGCATTAATGAGATGGCCTCGATTATGGCTTCAGTTGCCTGTGTTGTCTCAGCTAACATAGAAAAAATAATGTGACCATTAAACACTGCAAGCACTTGACATTAAGGGTATAAGCTTTAAATACTATCAAGATGCAATGTTAAAGATCTGACATTTATATAGTACTTGAGCTTAATGTCTAGAGTCTGATGTCTAAATACTAGGAGCACAGGCAGTTCAGCATTTAGGCTATCAAATGCTGAAAGCACTTCACATAAACCATTAAATGCTGGGAGTCATCACATGAATGCCAATGTTTGCAGGCTTATTTTCAAACCCCTGCCAACATTCTGACATTTGTATGGCTACTAGGAGTCACTGTCAGTACTTGCCTCTGAGACAATCATCTCTGGAAGCAATTCCGAAGTGCAAATACATATATATGTATATATATATATATATATATATATATATATATATATATATATATATATGTAAAATGTGTAAAAACTAACCATAACCAGTGATGTGATATGCCATTTTATCACTCTGCATCATCAGGCTTACCCTACCGCTGAACCTCTCCCCTCCACCTCCACTCAAATGTCTCCATCAGAGAATATATGCTTTATATTCAGCACTATATCATGGCCATATATGACATGATAGTTAACTAGCTAACTTGCTAGTACACATTCTTTACCTTTACGTGTACTTCTATCCTGCACAGTAATGAAGAGACATTATCAAATTTGCTTACGAGGCTCACCAGCCCACTGTGACTCCATCCTTTTTCCATTTCCTCTGCAGTAAATCTATTGGAGGATCTAGTCACAAACTTTAGTGTTATACCAAGGCCATATCTCACTTGTCTGTACATAACCTTTATTATTACATGTATTTTGTTCAAATTTTAATAGGACACAATTTTTGAAGACCTTTTTTGGCCAAATCATGCACTGACCTACTGCTGGTCACCTGATATTTAAGGATAACAGGCTGGACTTTTAAGTATTATCTGTATTGGATTTTAAGAGGTTAAATTAAAGATCTCCAACACATAACAGTATGGTAATATCTTCTAAATATCACCAGCACTCATGTTTTAGAGTTTGAAATCTAAATATCACTAGCAATAAATATAAAGGATCTCATTTTAATGTTATCAGCACTTGGTGTGAAAGGTTTAACCTCTAAATATTGTAAGTACTTGACGTTCTAGGTGTGTAATCAAATACGGCCTGCTGTTGAAATAAAGGGAACAATCTTTAAATACAGCCAACACTTGAGGTTGAGAGTATGACCTCTGAAGAATACTAACACTCAAAATTAGAGATTTGGTCTTTATAATTTCCAAACCTTAAATTTAAGCTTTTGTCTTCTAAATAATGCCAGCATTCAATATTCAGAAACTGATCTCTGAATAAAGCCTACACTTTAAAGTCCAATAACATCTCTATCACTAGCACTCAAAACTAAGGGTTGGTCCTTTATATTATAATTACCAGCCCTTAAAATTAAGTTATGGGTTTGTGTTTGTGTCAGAGAGAGAGAGAGAGAGAGAGAGAGAGAGAGAGAGAGAGAGAGAAAATGACCACACATCACAGATCACATTACAATCATCAAACCAGAAGCAGGCATCACAATTCAATTCACATAACAACGAAAAACTAACTAAACTATGACTTAAAACACCTTATCCTCAATAAAAAACAAAAAATTCTCAAAATATGAATTACAGAATTTAGAGACGGGAAAAAAATCATTGATAAACTAGTAAAAATAAAGTGTTGAAAAAACTGATAATGTCTTATAAACCTTTTTAAAAAATCCAAAATTAATTGTGAACATAGTCTAACATACTCCCTTATAAACTATCTTACATATCTTCCACATGTTCTCTCAAACAATTTCCAAAATTCTAAAACTGCGGTTTTCCTTAAAAAAAAATCTGTACCAGCTATACATTCACTAACAAAGAATGACTAAAAACTCTCAACCCCAAAGACCTTCTCGAACAAGCTTACAGAACCTTACAGATCATTAATTCCTCTCTGTCAATGTCAGTCTAAGACTCAAAGAATCTATCTTCTTTCTAAACTAAAAAATTCTTGCAAGAAAATCACAGTAAGGTTAAAATAAAAAATCTTACCAACCAAAGTCTGTAAATGATTTTGGTTCATTACAAAGTACTGTTGTACACAAAAGTCAACATCAATATATATATATATATATATATATATATAATAATATATATATATATATATATATATAATAATATATATATATATATATATATATAATAATATATATATATATATATATATATATATATATATATATATAATAATATATATATATATATATATATATATATATATATATATATATATATATATATATGAGAAAAAAGAAAAGTGATATAAATATATACACACACGATAACAATACATGAGGTTACCACAATCAGAGAGATACAGATATATGTTATATACGCACATACACACACACACACACACATATCCCTTGACACATTTACTATATGAACATGCAGAATGGACATACATGCACACATTCATACAAACTTATGAATGCATACACATACTGAGACAGACACACTTAAGGTTACAATCTTTGTATATTTATCATTATCATTATCACACACACACACACATATATATATATATATCCCTGGGGATAGGGGAGAAAGAATACTTCCCACAAATTCCCTGTGTGTCGTAGAAGGTGACTAAAAGGGGAGGGAGCGGGAGGCTGGAAATCCTCCCCTCTCATTTTTGATTTTCCAAAAGAAGGAACAGAGAAGGGGGCTAAGTGAGGATTTCTCGCAAAGGCTCAGTCCTCTGTTCTTAACGCTACCTCGCTAACACGGGAAATGGTGAATAGTATGTTTCCTTGCACTACCTTGCTAACACGGGAGACAGCGACAAAGCTAAATAAATAAATAAATAAATGAATAAATTAATAAATAAATATATATAACCACATAACCCCCAACCCAGGGGCTTCTGCAGTTTCAGGCTGTGCTAAATTCAGCAGTAAGGACAGGATGGACTTTACTGTTTAGTAAAGTGATGATGTATAGCCTCACCAGAGGTTACATTTCACTTGTGGCATTAATTCAAGAAGACAGAGTCTCGTAACACTTCTGCACATATTTTTTCTCCACAATTGTTCACCTTTTCCAGAATAAGTGAGTAATACCAGGTATTGATAAAGAAAAGTATCATTCACTCACTTCCATTCTCTAACTCTCATGTAAAAGGCACTGAAACCACAGCCCCTATCCACAACCAGGCCCCACAGACCCTTTCATGGTGTCCCCTGGCAAACTCACATCACAGCTGCCCTGTCTTTAAACTGCTAAACCTAATAACCTTGCTTTTAATTACATTTACATTCAACTTCCTCCTTTCACACACTCATCCAAGATCAGACACCAGATTGTGGTTTCTCACTTGAATCTGCCACCAGTGCAGAATCATCAGTAAACAACTGACTCACTTCCAAGCCCCCCCCCCCCATACAGACTTAATATCTTCCCTTCTCTCTAAAAACCTGGCATTTCCCTCCTTCACCATTTATCTATCAATCTATGTCTCTGATGCCTGTTCCCTCAGGGATCTCCCACCAAGTGGATGTCCATGGCAAAAGAGTCACCACCCTCATCATAAACAAATGAAACAGCTATCGCAGCATCACACATCTATGCGGCAGACCAACCTTGACCTGGAACCATTCGCCCTCCTCTCTAACTGTGTACACACACCTGACTCTCTTGACAAAGACTCCTAAATGCATCTGATTGCTTTCCTCCCACACCATATATATCAACCTTATCAAATGCTTTCTTTACATCCATAAATGGCACACAAATCCTTCTGTTTCTCTACATATTTCTCTCATATTTTTTAAAGCAAACAACAGATCCATGCATTCTCTGCTACTCCTGAAACTACACTATTCCAATTTGTTCTCTAGTGTTTTGCACACTATTAACCTTCTTAAATATTTGATTCTCCCTGGTCTGTTGATACTAACCCCAATTCTCATTTCACCTCTTTTTCAGCCCTTACATCTTCCTGCTGTTTTCTCTTGTATAACTCCCAATCATTCACACTCCTTCCCTGTAAGTACCACCCATTCACTCTCTTTTCTCTTTCCCTTGCAACTGTACTTTGTCTTCCCACCACTCACTACCGTTTTCACCAGCCCACCTTTCCAAGCTCACTTAAATTCATCACCTTCCTCTCACTTACATCATCCTCTTTTCTGAAAAACCTCAACATATTTTCATCTTTCCCTCTACCATGCAATGATCAGATACCCCACCAGTTGCCCCTCTCAGCATAATCACATCTAATGGTCACTCATTAACAAATCTATCAATTAGTATGTAATCCAATAACATATGTATATTGTATTTTTTCTTTATAGTTACCCTAACACTAATTTCTATGAAAGGGTCCTGGTGTTTCCAAGAACCTTCCTGAAGGTTTCTGTGGCCCAAGGCTGTGTTAACTCCAGTAACAGGGAAATGCAAACTACTTTGGTGTGATAAGTTCTTTGACGGGATGTACTTCCAATGATGTAGCTTCACCAAAAGAGCCTTTTCATATATATTTGTCATATCCTGTGTTAGTGTGGTGGCATCAAGAACAAAGAACTGAGCCTTAGAGGAGGGGAAAATCCTCACTTGGCCCCCTTCCCTGTTCCTTCTTTTGGAAAGCAAAACAGGAGGGAAGGATTTCCAGCCCCCTATTCCCACTGCTTTTAGTCACCTTCACTGACATGGAAGGAATACATGGGCAGCATTCTTCCTCCCCCAATCCACAGGGATAAGGGATATATATATATATATATATATATATATATATATATATATATATATATATATATATATATATATACATGACAGGAGCATAGAGAAGACAACCAAGCAAACATTTGGAACTAAAACTGACATGAAGAAGCTAGGATGTCTTTGGTGACCATGGGTACTGACCTGGTTGTACACTTCCTCACTCCTTTTCTCTTGGTGGCCGCTGCTGGCACATAGGTACACACACACACACGCACACACAAATATACAGACACATAGATAGAAATAAAACCTGTATCTTGATGTAATGAGTAAATGTTGCCACATACAGATATACTGAGAGGCAAAAAGCCATGAACACATACAAAAACATAAAACAAGTAGGTATAAACTCATACATACAGTACATTAATCCATACTGATAAACACAAAACAAGAGAACAATTTCAAGACTGTTTGATGAGCAAACAGATGCCCTTCCACACACACAAAAAGAAGATGAATAATTTACATTCAGGAACATAAACCTATAAGCCTGATAAAATGGAAAATTACAGAGAGATTCTGAAGCACACATATATACTGACTGACATTCATCACATGGTGCAAATATTCTGCAGAAAAGATAAACACAGACAAACAAAAGTAACCATTAGAGAAGTGTGGGAACAAACAACCAATAAAGAAGTAAACGTGGTAGGAAGAAAAATAGTCTTCGTCTTAAGATGTGAAGTAAAAACTAAGAAAGAGACTCAGCTTGGTACACTTCACTAGGGTGAGGTCTGGACACAGACAGGTCAGTGACGACAACAATTAAATTAAAAAAGCTCAGGCTCACTATGGTATAAAGGCCATACTAATACTAATAATAATAATGATAATAATTATAATAAATAATGATAATAATAATAAAATGATAACAATGAACTATTACTGTAATGATAATAATAATAATAATACTATTAATAATGATAATGGGAGTGAAAGAATAACTTATGAAAATGTGTATTATGAAGTACTAGTACTACCATCTCTATCATCAACAGTAACAGCAACTTTAACATTGATAACTACAAATGTCACCAAAATCATAATAATAATAATAATAATAATAATTTTGATAAAAAGCATGAAAATGTTACAATAAGGCTACATTAAAAACAGAAAAATTGCTGAAATATTTATTTTTCTGAATTGGTAAAAGTTGAAGCACATATCAAGTTTATATTTCAGATTTCTGAGGCTTCTGAATATGACAGTATAAAACCAATCTGAATAATTTATAATCAAAACTTATCATAATCATTATTACTATCATTATCAGTGTTATCATATTTATAGTTAGTTTTTTCATTATCAGTTATCATTATTATTATCATAACCATAATAATCATTTCATAAATATTTTAAAGAAAGTATCAGTATTGAAGATTCTTTATGGTACTTCAAGATTAGTCATCAGTAACAGGACAAAACATTGGCTAAAACTGTCCCTTGTATCTACCCACAGCTGCCTTTTGAAGTCAGAGAACATTAGAATGTCATTCAAACTATTTTCATTTATGGCCTGACATCAAGTTCTCCACTACTGGGAATCATCTATCTTTCTACATTTTTACATCAAATTTTCCACTCATTGTAAAAATAAAAAAATCCATCATGAGCCATATAAAAAATGAATATCAAATACATGAAAATAACCTTTTTCTGTACATCAACCGGCAAATTCTATCTTTACAAATGAACTAAATTTTCTCTTATACTGCTTGCATCTCAAAATCTGATCTAGCTATGAATTTAAGTCATAACTGACCTCAGCTCTCTGTATGATCCAAATTTGATCCCTATGCCAAAAAATAACTGCTGAACTGAACACTAAATACAGCACGGGACTGAGCTTTATCACATTCAGCCATTTAACAACATCTAAGAAATCTGACCTTAAAACCACAGATGATCTAAATGTGACATTATAATATAGAGCAAAAAAGATACTCCAACTGGTTTTCCAGCTTAAAAGAAAAGAAAACAATCTATATCTAGCAGCTATTAGGCTTCCCTTAGTTAGGAAATACCACTGTATCCATACCTAGTACATATGAAAAACATCAATATTGTAGTACAATCAGCAATGGAATACCACTGTTTTTATACCTAATATCAAACAGTAAATAGCCGAGTTACTGTGCTTAATTTCAGTGGATAAAAGCCGTCATTAACATCCACAATATTGCCGTGATGGTATTTAGCGTGATCTTACATATATAGATATTGTCTCTCTCAATGCATCTATCATCGTTATTATGTGCTTAAGATCATAAAATTAATCCCACTTACTGTACCTATGTTAATACATCTAGCTAGTATCAGTGCTGATATTGTAACCTGTACCAACAAATAAATGCCACTTATAAGCTCAATATCAAATGAAACACCTTCATTTCTTTCATTTTACTTAACAAACTACTATCTCTGACCATTCTAAGTTTGCACTTAATATTTGTAACGGTATAATTCATCAAATGTGCTGATAATGTAAAATAATGAACATCTCATTCACTTAAAAATCTTTCAGAGCATCTGTAGTCAAACAAAAGTATAGCCCTATCCACTTACTTTTTCAAGTAAAACCAATATCAAACAGCTTTAGTACCTGTCTGCAACAATTAGCTAATGTGAAAACACTGTCTACCAAATGACCCAGACCATGTAACACCTGTTTTTTGGGATACAAGTTCTCCCAATTGCTTTGATGAATCCAGACAGACCAGGCAACACATATTCAAAATGTGGGGATTCAAATTATGGTTTAAGGCTTAGCTGTCAGGGCAATTGTTTTAATATTTGGTCAGTGAATATTATGTGTGAAATATAAGGCAACAGTGATATCCTCTGACAACAATGTGCCCCAGGAAGAATTCAGTTTCAAAGTGTGCACAAGTAGATGAATTTTTCCATTAAGATGTGGTATATAATCTTTAAGATGCTTTCATTATAAGCATAATGTACGTGCACAAGCGTAAGCCATAAGCCAAGATATCATGTAAGCTTCAGTCTGATGGTGATACTAATCTAAGGATCCATATCGCCATATTGGATGCACAGGGCCATGGTGGGAGAATAATGTCAAAGGGCAAGCATTGGACACTGTGGCAAATATAAAGGCTGTGACAGAAGCCTGCAGTATGAGCATAATCTTCAGACGTAAGCATAAGGCACTGATGCAAACATAAGGGCTGACATGCCTGCAGTTCTGAGGGCATGATGAAGACTTAAGGCCCTTATGCAAGTATAAGGACCATGCTGTATATTTATAGCCTTGATATAATCATGCAGCACATTAGCTTAAAATCCTGATTTATGCACAATGATCTTATGCAAACAAAAGGCTTAAATGTGAGGATCACAAATCATAACATGCAAAAGACCCTAGTAATTAATACGACCATGGTGTGGGAATAATGTCCTGAAGCTCAAGTAACGTTACGGAGCAAGCATATAATCCTGATACAAGCATGATGTTGTCATATAAATTCAAGGCCATAGTGGAAGCACAATGCTCTGACAATTTCATGACTATAATGTAAGCAGGAAATCCAGCTGCAATCATAGGAAACAAATTTATGGTTTTGGTGCAGGCATGGAGTTACCACATACATAAAGCCTCAGTGCAAGGGCAAGTATGAGGTCTTGCTCAAGCATGATGTTTTCATACAAGCATAAGGTCTCAGTATAAGAATTAAGTCTTAATATGTGAATAATGCCTAAGTAAACAAAAGCCCTGATGCAAGTACACCAGTACAAGCATCAATCCCAGGAGGGAGAATCAGGCTTTCAAAGACAGAAGTCTCTAGTGCACATGTATGGCTCTTGTGAAGTTAAGGTATTAATGCCACTATATGATCCTGATGCCCGAAGACCATCCAGCAAACATGCTCACACTAAGACTTTGTTCTAAGAACCCGGTGCAAGCATTACCCTAATGTAAGCATAAAGATAATAAAGCTGATAGAAGTATCAGCCCCTAATATCAGCATCAGGGAACAGTCTAAACATAAGACCTTTGAGTAAGCATTATAACTCTAGCTCCTGGAGTAGGAATGAGGCATAAGCGTTAGCACAGGTTTCTAATATAAATCTGATGTCCAGTGAGAGCATCAAACCCTGGTGCAAGCATATGGGTCTAATGCCGAATATAAAGTTCTTGCTTAAACCTAAGGCCTCAGGTCTGATGCAGCCAAAAGGTCTTGTGCAAACATGTGTCCCTGGGGCACAAAAGTTGGGCAGTAATCATATTGGCTTCTTTAACTCATTTTGAAGTCTGGTGTTTTTGCCATGTCAATCACTGAACAAAAACTTTATCTTCTTACTCAGGCAGTACAAAAGGAACTGAAGTATGAAACAAAGACTCCTCTTTATATATCTATACGAGTTCTGGATATCCTATTCTCTTCAAGGGAGTTTATTGTAAAACTGAAATATGATGAAATAAATAAAAATGCATGTGTTATGAACTTTACTTGATATAGTTCTTAAAGAATGAAAAGTGCGCTTCTTTTGTCACCTGCATGCGGTTCACAAGCACAACGGCTTTAATCAAAACAGGGGCTGAAGACAAAGATTCAGGTCAAAAAACTCGAAGCAGAGGTCCAAAACAAAATCATGTGAAGCACAGGTTTGAAACAGGTATTCGAAGCAAGGGTTCGAAGCATAATGTGAAACTAAGGTGAGAAACACATAATCGAAGCAAAGGTCCGGAACAAGACCTGAAACACTGACAGAAAACTAGTCTGAAAACTTCCAGCCCAGAAATAATATGGTCACTATGATTAGACATAGAAATCCGATGTAACGAATAAAATATGACATGAACAGTAAGTAGACGAAGGAAAACAGACACACAAACTCCATATAAAATGGGAAACGGTAATTCAGGGGAGACACTGAGATTCACTGAGGTATAAAGAACAGAACAAGAATTCGACTAGACATGGAGATGTTGTTACACAGACAAACACTGAGAGAACAGAGAAGAGAACTACACATACCAACACAGATAGAACACATCCTGCTATGCAGACATAATCCCCCACCTTCCTAGGAGCGGATTCGGGTCGGGAAGTTAGGGTCAGGTCAGACGAGGTCAAGAGGATCTTGTAAGGACCTCGACTCATTTCCTTCTGTCGGAGACGCTTCCTGAGGATAGCAAGAGGCAGTAATATCTGTTTTCTTTAGGGGTACCAAGTGAGGATTTGGTGTGGTTATGGGTGTTGGGAGGTAGTAAAGGTGATGCTGTGCTAACTCTATGGTGCATGGAGGGACAGTGTTGTCAATCTGCGAACTGGAGCCAATGGACAGGTAGCTTTGGTGTTTGTGGGGAGAAGCATGGCGTGTGAGAGGGAACAGGGCCGTATCTTCCAAGAAGCTTTTTCTTTATATTAATTAAAAAATATTTAATTAATAATTAACAATAACTAATTCCCTTCTACAAGACTGTAATTAATTTAGGTATTAGTATTTAATGATGATGATTATTTATATTTTCTTTGCTGCTGTAACTCAGCTGAGTAAAGCAGGAGGAATACTAAAGACTCACCTGAGGAGAGCGGGAACACAAAGGACTCATCTGAGGACAGCAGGAATTCACCTGAAGAGCAGGGACTCACCTGAGGATATAAGGGACTCATTTGATGACAAGAGCATGAAGGATTCTCCTGAGGACATCAGGGACTCACCTGAGGACTTAGGGACTCATCTGAGGATATCAGGGACTCAACTGAAGACGTTAGTGTCTCACCTGAGAACAGTCCGGAACTTACCTGAGGACACTGGGAGACATCTGAGGGCAGCAGGAGTACAAGGGATTCACTTAAACATCAAGAACTCACCTGAGAACATCCGGAACTCACCTGAGGACAGCAGCACAGCCACAGCAGGCGGCCAGTAGGAACAGCAGGCACAGCACTATCATGACTACGTAACCCGGCGCCAACCACACTCCTGTCAAGACCAACTGTCTTACTCTACACACCTGGTTCTCTTACGAGCAGCATCCAAAATTCTATTTTCCTACAAAAATGAAACAAGTATTCAAAGTATAACAAATCTGAAATTGGACCATTTTACGGTAAGAAAAGAAAAACGTTATCCTAAGGGAATACGCAAGATGCTAAAACAACCTGCATAAGTCGGTGGTCGGCACGAGAAAGAAAGAAAATGTGGATGATGAAATATGGAATCACTATCATGAGAATGTTGTTACAGATGCACAGGCAACACAACGACATAACCGAAAGACAGGAAGTTTACCTGTACATCATAGTACGAGGAAAGGAGTTGGTTGTGGAGGAACACCACCAATGACATGAACAGATACCGCTGTAATTATTATAAATGACCTGACCTTTTCCTAAGAGGAGCCCCGCTCAGTCCACCAGCATGGAAAGAGAGATCAGAGCTGGTGACATTCGACATCGACGACCTGACCTTGCCTCTTATATCCCCAGGTATCACCGCAGGAAGGCACTCAGGCACCTGACTTCCCAAGAGAACAAGTGGACCATTCCAGTCAGTCCTGAAAGTCTTGGCGATGTGACTCTAGACTGAGTAGCGACCCGCTGTTGCTCCATCTTATACTATTACAAGGAAAGAAAATACACACTTCTATTTTTGGCAATGTAAACCATGGTACCCTGTTGGAGAATACAGCAAGGCAAACTATTCAAAGTAAACTTGGCAAATGGATCAGTTTTGGAAGGAGAATATTCAAAGTCGTACCAAATGGAACTAAACCTGAAAACGAGAAAGTCCTCTGGGTAGCATGACAAGGAGAAAGAGTAGTTTCAAGACGATCTTTAACACTGCTGTCAAATACAAACAAATGCTGCTCACCATGACACATTCATGGTCGGACGCAAAGGTTCAAATCCTGATCACAACATCGGTCACATCGGGCCACAGTCAACCCAGCTATTCATCTTTCCCCAAAGGTTGGTCCAGGAAGTGGGTAACTGGCATACACGAGTAGGTTATATATGTTTATATAATTAATGAGATGGCTATTCAGTGTCCATGCCGTCTCGGCTGAACAACAACAACAACAAAAAAATCATGCAAGCATGCGGTGACTGACCGCTACGTGGCAGCCCTACCTGACTGCAAAATCGTGACACAGGTGAGTACGTGGTATGTGCCTCTCTCCCGAGACATGACCAACCAGCAACAACAGTGATACCAGACCATTATACCGTCTGCTGTAAACAACGTTACCAGACCATCAGCTGATCAGTCTCCAAATGCATACAATGTTATCAGACCATCAGCTGATCAGTCTCGTAATGCAATGTTATCAGACCACCAGCTGATCAGTCTCCTAGTTCATATAGTTATCAAACCACCAGTTGATGGTTTGTGGTGATAAACAACGTTATCAGACCACCAGCTGATGTCTTCTGGTGTAATCAATGTTACCATATGATGTCTCATGACGCATACAGTCACTAGATCATCAACTGTACACAATAATTAATAAACTGTACTTGTGTACATTAATTTCTATAGTTTCCTATGGTGCGCCCAGGGAAACAATGCCAGTGTAGTACTGACCACAAGTTAACTCGATATACCCTGCTGGCTACTTTGTTGGCGAGGGAGACAGAGGATGTCTGTACAGTATGGCTGGCCCTAACACACAAATGACCCCTGGTTGGCACCAGCGTCACGCTAACTACATGACGTCACAAGTGTGCAAATGCTCGTTACAATGTATAGGAAATGCGGTAAATCCAGTGAAGGATGAAGGCTGGAGAAATGGAAGCTGCACTAAATGATCTCTATGACCCTACGGAGAAACAAACATAATACATTGTCATCAGACGATGGTGGACAACTTCCAGTCAAACCTTGAAAGCTACCAGTTACTCATACCGACATGCTCTTCGTCCATATATATTCCATCCATACTATTCGCCATTTCCCGCATTAGCGAGGTAGCGTTAAGAACGGAGGACTAAGCCTTTGAGGGAAATCCTCACTTGGCCCCCTTCTCTGTTTTCCTTAGGAAAATTAGAAACGAGAGGGGAGGATTTCCAGCCCCCCGCTCCCTCCCCTTTTAGTCGCCTTTCATAAATATATATAAAGCTTACGGACCACGGGTTCCCTCTCCCATTCCCACTCTCCCATCACCTGTGTTCCTCTCCACTGACCAGCAACGACGTAACCGCAGACGGAAGCGGCGTCGCAGTCCTGGTCGCGCGGGATGGGCGTGTCGTACGCCCAGTCGATCTCGTCCGTCGTCACGACGGTCAGCAGACTGGACCCCGCGCCCGCGCCACCCTGCCGTAAACAACATGGAAACTTTCATGTAAACATAATATTCTAAGATAACATACAGTTATGGTCTTATCATTAACCTCTTGCTTCCTGGGTACCCTCGTAGAAATGGTCTAAAAATGTATATTTCTGAAATATCTTCAGAAATTCGTCACAAGACAGACACCCACCCACAAGGGAAACAAGTGGCTCAGAACCACAATTGGGAGCAACGAGTCCGCCAAGGCACAATACACGCACTCAGCACATAATGGTCACATACTCAGTGAATATCCTTACTAATGATAGGGAATGTGCTCAAAATACATCGATGGACTGTAACCAGTGCTTAACGAGTTTTAATATATCTGCTGTTACGCCCCGTATCTACTCATAATTCATTGGCACTACTGTATATCTACTTGTATTGTGAATATACTTTATATACACGTATGCCACTCCAGTAACTATATGTAACTACATTCCACAAGTATGTGCACTCAATCTATTTGAAATTCTTGCGTATCAACTTATATGTGCCCTACTTACACTGCAATCGAGATATACCCCGAGCAGTGGGTCTTCGTACTAACAAAAATACTCAACATGACACTACTACTAATAGTAATAATAAAGGTAAAGTTGCCTACCTTGGAGTAAGCCAGTGTGGTGTCCCGCAGCTCCAGCACAGCAGCCAGCTCCTGAGTCTTGGGCCGCCAGTCCAGTAGCAGGAAGTCGAACCTCCTCTCCCCCCAGGTGGTCACAAAGCCATCTCCCCAGAGGGCGGGGAAGAAAGTGGGTCGTTTGATCTTCATTTCAATTATCTGAGATTTATTCAGTTTTCCTTCTATATTTTTGTGGCGGACGAAACCGTTTTCTTTGATTCTGCGGGAGCCAATGATGCTCTCCAGACGCTTCTCAAACTCACGTCCTTCACGCTCCGTGTCCAGCTTCTTCATCTCGAAATAGAGTCGCTCCCTCTCTGCCTCATCTTCAGCCAGGTACAAATCACCTTTCATATCCCGAATAAGGAGGGAGGAGATTCCCTCATCCGCCGCGTCTCGTTCAGAGATGAGGTGGGAAAAGGAAGCCCATTCAAAGACGTTGGCCTGAAGGTTGGCGCGCTTCTGGTCTGACAACTTTAGGTTGTTCATTCTTTTTCGGCGATGAACCTTGGCGCTGGCATTCTGAGCGGCTATGGTCTTTAAATCTTCACTCGTGTGATTTTTCGTGGCGTCAGATCGTCTACGGAGTCTGAAAGTGCCGACATTGGCCCTGAGGAGGTGTGAGAGAAGACTGACGCTGTCGTACACCAGGCGTGTCAACACCGCCTCACTCTGGAAAGGGAGACAATTCATGATTCTCCGAAGCCTGACATATTGCCTCAAATGATCTGGCAACACCACTGTACATGAAATAAGCTAAGTAGTCCATATACATACATACATATATATATATATATATATATATATATATATATATATATATATATATATATATATGGACTGTGTATTTTCCTAGCGCTACCTCGCACGCGTGCGGAGGGAGGGGGTTGTCATTTCATGTGTGGCGGGGTGGCGACGGGAAAGAATAAAGGCAGCAAGTATGAATTACGTATATGTGAATATATGTATATGTGCGTGTGTGGACGTGTATGTATATACATGTGTATGTGGGTGGGATGGGCTATTCTTTCGCCTGTTTCCTTGCGCTAACTCGCTAACGCGGGAGACAGCGAAAAAGTACAATAACTAAAAAAAATATGTATACATATATTCAAATGAGATTTTCCTCAACACAGCACAAAATTTCAACAAAATACCACATAAACTTACCTGTTGAACATCAGCAGAAAACCTTACTTGGATATGTCTTAATTCATGTTATGAACATTTCCAGGATACAAGGTTGGCTTTAAAGACTGCGTTACTTTCAGTAGCAAGGATACGTTACGTTCCTGTGGAGTGGAAAATTCTTTGACAAGACTGTACTCTTGTGATGCAACCTCGCTAAAGTCACTTCTGACTCGCATTGTAGCCTCTTGCTGGCGGAGCCCGGTAACTCTCTCTCTCTCTCTCTCTCTCTCTCTCTCTCTCTCTCTCTCTCTCTCTCTATATATATATATATATATATATATATATATATATATATAGTGTTTCAGTTAACACTGCCGCCATGCCAGACGGCCTCCAACTTTTTTTTTCACATCACCTCCCCGCCCGCCCGCCCGTCCGTGTCCATGTCCTCTGCCACGCTGTGAGTCCTCCTCCGCTCTGATCACCCGATCCTCATTGACTCGTGCCCCTGGTGTTGAGAGAGAGAGAGAGAGAGAGAGAGAGAGAGAGAGAGAGAGAGAGAGAGAGAGAGAGAGAGAGGATCGTGGGCCAGGGTGAACTGTGTCTGCTGAGCCCGTCATGGCGGGGGGCGCTACCACTCACCCGGCCGGTCAATATCTCCCTCACATTCCTGGGGTTAAACAGCTCAGCCTCCGGTGAAAGAACCCAACCCGCATCGCATCTTTATAAACCCGATCACGTCTTTATCTCATACTTCACTACCACATCAGACAACATACTTAACCACGTCTCATACTTCACTACCACACCAGACAATATGCTTATCCACGTCTCATACTTCACTACCACACCAGACAACATACTTAACCACGTCTCATACTTCACTACCACACCAGACAACATACTTAACCACGTCTTATACCTTACTACCACACCAGACAATATACTTAACCACGTCTCATACCTTACTACCACACCAGACAATATACTTAACCACGTCTCATACTTCACTACCACACCAGACAACATACTTAACCACGTCTTATACCTTACTACCACACCAGACAATATACTTAACCACGTCTCATACCTTACTACCACACCAGACAATATACTTAACCACGTCTCATACTTCACTACCACACCAGACAATATACTTAACCACGTCTCATACCTTACTACCACACCAGACAACATACTTAACCACGTCTTATACCTTACTACCACACCAGACAATATACTTAACCACGTCTCATACCTTACTACCACACCAGACAATATACTTAACCACGTCTCATACTTCACTACCACACCAGACAATATGCTTATCCACGTCTCATACTTCACTACCACACCAGACAACATACTTAACCACGTCTCATACTTCACTACCACACCAGACAACATACTTAACCACGTCTTATACCTTACTACCACACCAGACAATATACTTAACCACGTCTCATACCTTACTACCACACCAGACAATATACTTAACCACGTCTCATACTTCACTACCACACCAGACAATATACTTAACCACGTCTCATACCTTACTACCACACCAGACAACATACTTAACCACGTCTTATACCTTACTACCACACCAGACAATATACTTAACCACGTCTCTTCTCACGGTCTTGTGCCTGTAAGCCGTTTTCTCTTCTACTTTCCAACAGACTAATTTACATCCCACACACGTCAAACTTGTGTCTCCCTGCTTGTTACATGGCGGTTCTTGTGCTTGTGTCTCCTGCTGTCGTGTTGGTCAAGTGGTTTCCTGAGAAGCAAGGCAAGAGTGTGGGAGGAAGGGATGGTCACTATACTCCCCCCCCCCTCCCTCCCGAATCAAAGAATCATACAACGCCACCTGATCCTCACACCTCAGCTCCGGAGGTTTACATTCTCACTTCCTCTGTTTATCATGTTTGTTTTTACCTGAGACCTTCTTCCCCCCCCCCCCACCTCCCTCCCACCCCAGGCCGGGGTGGAGGTGCTCCCGTCAAAGGGGGGAGGGCTGTGGGGGGGGACTGTGGAGGGGAATCGCTATGCCTGCTGAGGAATGCGGCGTGTGGACACACAGGTCCAGAGGCGGGGTAGCCAACACAAGGGCCGCCCGACGGAGGCTGAGGGACCGTCACCAACCACAGCAGGAGGGATGTGGGGGGAGGGAAGAGAGTGTGGCGGAGAGATGTTCTTCAGGACGACACAAGTGAGGAAGGAAGGCGATGATGAGCACGGCTGCCGGCAAGGCAACGATTTTGGTGTGTGTGTGTGTGTGTGTGTGTGTGTGTGTGTGTGTGTGTGTGTGTGAGAGAGAGAGAGAGAGAGAGAGAGAGAGAGAGAGAGAGAGAGAGAGAGAGTGTGGATGGTCAGGGAGGCGGTCTGTGTGAGTTGCTCACGTCCAACATAATCTTTAAAGAAGATTGTCAAGACAATGGTGTCGAGTGTAGCTCGGTGAGGATCACACACACGTCCACCCCGGGGGTGGGGGAGTGTGGCTAGTGAGGCGTGGGCGGCCACCAACACAAACACACGCACATGACATCATGACACTCTGTACACACGTCATGACATCATGACACTCTGTACACACGTCATGACATCACGACACTCTGTACACACGTCATGGAGGCTGCAGGTGATGGGTGGTCAGGCCGACGTCTTGGCTAGGGGGGAGTGCAGGAGAGGCACCTCACTACGAGGCAAAGGGGGCGGGGGGGACACGAAGCTGTAGGTGAGCATCACTCATGGAGAGGAAGCGGTGTACGAGGAACCCACGGCCATCGGGTGATACTGAAATCCACACACCTTGGTCCTTGGCTCAGTACTTATCACATCACGTGTGTGTGTGTGTGTGTGTGTGTGTGTGTGTGTGTGTGTGTGTGTGTGTGTGTGTGTGTGTGTGGAAGAAGCAATAACCCTCACGTCAGCCAGTAACGCCAATCTTCGCTACTTCAGAAAGCGTTCAAGTTTTCCATAAAATGTTCGGATCGGTTCATGTGAAGGGCAGGTGATGGTCACCTGGCCTCGTGTGTGCAACTCTAGACACACGTACACACAAGTTACCTGGCCTCGTGTGTGTGTGTGTGTGTGTGCGTGCGTGTGTGTGTGCGCGCAACGCGATCCTCATCAATCATACAAGTAAACCAACTCCCCAGAAAAAAACGAAATGGTTTTATTCCTCAAAATTGTGAAGCCTTGTAGCGCCCCGGTTTTTACCGCAAGATATGTCTGGCTATGCACCTGATCCCTGGGAACACTAATACAACTCCTCGTCGTAACGAAGATTTTTACCGAATGTGTAATTCGCTTAGATTAATATCTTTCTAGGTAATAAGAAAATCTGGAGTACATAAACATTCTGCTGGTCCTGACACATGCTACCACCACAGGCGACGTCATCACCCACATACATCCACAAACAACCCTCACATTATTCTTGTACGTTATATGAGGTTAGAGAACACACACTGACCTAACTGCTTACAACACCGACCTTGGTCTATAACCACCACTGCTTTGTTTGTGATTATTAATAAATGCTTGAGCAAGACAGTGCGACCCTTGGGTATGATAACCTAACTCTTCTCCGGGTCAGGTCAGAGGCCAGGCTATCAGGCATCGCACCGTCGTTATCAGCAAGATAACTAAACACATTCGCAGAAGCTATGATGCGAATCCCTCTTGCAAGGCAGCAATGTTTCCTCTACGTCCAGTGTGTCCACTCACAACGTGCTGACATGACGTGATGTCTGTCCAGTACTGTGAGGAGGGACTGCAATCCTGGTGTACACACCATACTACACCTGACTGTGGCACTACCTGACCCAACACACCACACACCGAGCAGGGTCAACCCCAGGCCTAAATGACCCCGTGACCTTTAATCCAGAAGGAACAGCCCCTTTGGGGTACGTGATTATGTCACAATGCTCTGCCAATATAGAAATTCAACAGTCTGCCAATTAAGGTAAGTTTTGACCTAATATGACCTTGTTCTTTGTTGTTTAAACTTCCCAAGCACGACCCAGGAAGCAGGCGAGGTCAAGGTCAAACTTGTGATCAATACCGGCTCTTGTTCACACGTGAGACACGCGTGTATCGTGACCCCTACCTGTACCACGGCCTGCTTACTACTGAACAAACATTTGTCATAATTATCATTAATGATCGTACGACTATAATACTACTGCTACTACTACTGATGGTTGTACGACTATATCACTGCTGCTACTACTACTGACGGTCGTACGACTATAAACCTGATGGTCGTACAACCATAACACATCTCGCCTTCTTCCCTCTACTATAACATACAGAGGCATGACTGCCACAAGGAACGACTGCTACTTACACCACATGAACAACCCCGGAACCACAACTACTACCGCAACTATCACTGCTAATGATGTTGTTACAACTGTTCTTTACTACAACTCTCTCTCTCTCTCTCTCTCTCTCTCTCTCTCTCAGTGTGGTGCTGGACGTGACAATGCCTCGTGTTGTGTGTGATGCCCATCAATATGGACGCACTCCTCCCCTCCAGGTTTCCTTCCTCATGCATTAACATAACCCTGGCCACGACCTGGACCCCTGGAAGGTCACCACAACCCGGTGTGGGAGGCGGGGCTGCCATGTGGGAGGCGGGGCTACGATGTGGGAGGCGAAGCTACCGTACGGAGGAGGAGGCGTAAGGTATGGTAAGCGGAAGCAGGGCAGAGGCTGGCAAGACGCTCACATGTCAGGTCACAGGTCAACACCAGGTCATGGGGAAGCAACTGGTCACTAAGTTAGTCAGGTTAATGGTCAATACAAGGTCATGGGTTATGGCCAGAACACAGGTCGACGACAGCGGGAGATAATGTGGTTGACAACTTACCTCCGAGGCTCGTGACTGGCTGAGAACTTCACTGGAAGGCTGGGTATGGGTGGACAACTTACCTCAGAGGCGGTTGATTGGTTAATGGCCGGTCCTACTGCTGTGGGGGTCACCAGTACCCTCCTCCTGTCCTCTCCTGCCGACGTCTTGTCCTTCCCCGCACGGAGTCCATCGTGGCCGGGCGGTGTGTGCGTATGCGGCGTGCCGGGGGGCGAGTCTGCCTGCCCCCTGCCGGCCATTTTGGGAGGCCCTCTAGTGGCGGCCGCCAGAATCATCACGGCTCGCGCCGCCTCCCCCGACAGGTGGCTCAGCTGCTTCAGCCCGCGGAATCGCTTTATATCTCGGGCATCGTGGGCGTGCGAGCGTGGGTGGGCGGGGGCGGGGGCGTACTGGGGGTCCAGGATGAAGAAGGCGGCGTGTTTGGTGACGCCCTGGGCTTCGGCCACCTGCAGTAGCTGACCGACCACCGCTGACCACGTCGGCACCACCAGCAGGTACGCTGAAGCAACAACTCCAGTCAGCAAGAACGAAAGAACATACGAGAACACCGGCAATAGGAAGAACAGGAAAAATAGAATAACAAAATGTAGAGAGGAAGAACAATTATGGTATTGCGATGATATATATGACTGTCTAACGAATATAACATCTCACAGAGCGGCCGCACGAGGCCAAGTCTCATGTAAAATTCGTGTGGACCACAAGGAACGTGTCATCACATCCGGGCCACAACTGCTGCTTTACTCCACTTAATAAATATTCCTTTGGATCACATGAAAGTTCCCCCCCCCAGAGTGGAACATGTTTCTGAATGTTACCCCAATCCGTCCCCATGAGGTAAGTGGAGACGACATCTACAAATTAAAGAGCCACTGAATGCGATGTGTAAGACAGGAGCGGAAGTTTGAAGGAATCTACCTCGTCTTGATAGACCTACACGATGAGCCATGTCGTCAGCAGTGATAATCATCCAACCGTTTAACTATCATACAAATTACGTCAGTTAAAAACTATGACTGATAACAGAAAGAAAGAGAAAACCGCAGAGGAAGATGCCTGACGGGTTGGTTCTAATGCTATTACAGGGAGAGGAAGAGGATAATGGCTGGCCAGACCACATCACACACCTCAGCGATCATCATCACCACCACCACCACACACCGACCCTGGCAAGTCTACGTGACACCGGCCAGCTGGCCCAACTCCCACGACCTGTCTTCTGTCATATACCCCGTAGATCAGAGAGAGAGAGAGAGAGAGAGAGAGAGAGAGAGAGAGAGAGAGAGAGAGAGAGAGAGAGAGAGAGAGAATCCCCTGGAGAAAGGGACATCAAGATGAGGACATAATCAACAACTGTGATAGAATCAATCTCACGACAAAAGATTGGCTGGCAGTGAGGAATGCCGGTGTGGGAGACAGGTCATGCTGGCAGAAATAGTGGAGATGTCTGAAGGTGCCTCCTCCTCCTCCTCTCCCACCCCACCTCCGCTCCTGACTTTAAAGCAGTATAATTCTTGTCCCTGACACCTGGACCTGACTATGAAACAGACAAACGACGCCTTAAAACCCGACTACGTTCAGGACATGCATCACCCGCGGCTCAGGGCGAGGCCAAACCTGGGAAATATTGGAATTAATACTTGTGACGTTACATGAAAGTCTTCCCACGAGCGACGGCGTCGAGGGAAGTGATCCTTCCCTTACCCCATTTCCTCAACGTGGCAGGCAAGATGATGGGGAGGAGAAGCATCCCATTGGGTCCTGGGACGGGACAGAGCCAGGACCTGGTGTCCTGATCAAGGAGGTGACACAATAGCATCGATCCCTTGTCCCCCTCCCAACCACCTCACACGACCAGAGACGTCAGCCATCATGCTTCCGTCTCGCCTACCTACCTACCTACCTACACCCTCAGTCATGACTCATGGTTTGCTTTCACACGGGTATATTATCATACCCCAGCCCTGACCCACGGGTATATCATCATACTCCATATACTGTTCCAGGAATACATCACGACTCATCTTGGCCGTACAACAATATGAAGAGAAATGGTAAAATTAGTGTCAAAATTAAAAGAGGGCCATTTGGCGGGGCCATTTCCCACGGGGGAGTCAGAGATGGTGATGAAGAACAGGTGTCAGACGGTACGAAGGTCGAGCACAAACGACTTGAGGAAACAGCACTAACGAGACACAGGGTAACAGGGGGAGCGACGTGACACACATGGCCAGGTACAGTCACACAGGCGGCGGGGAAATTGGTCGATTAAATATTCACGGGTGAAAGTTAGTGAGCCTTGGATTCAATTGAATTCTATAGAAGTGGCACCTGTGTGTGTGTCAGAGAGAGAGAGAGAGAGAGAGAGAGAGAGAGAGAGAGAGAGAGAGAGAGAGAGAGAGAGAGAGAGAGAGAGAGAGAGAGAATCCTTAATCACCCCCATTAGCATACGAGATCAGAGAAGCAGGAGGCAAGACAGTCTTCGCGTGGTCAGGGGGGCGGGGTTGCTGGCGACTCCCTGCTGGATGTTTGCTGGTCTGAGACGCCTCCCCCAACCTCCTCCTCCTCCTGTGAGGACGCCTCCCGCACCTACTACTTCTTTCTGAGCATTATCTTAAGGCTCTGTGGCAGGCAGGAACTATAAATCCTCCCACCCGCCCTCCACGGTGTCTCTGGCTCTCGTAAAACCCAGGTTTGTTACCAGGGTTCCTCTCCCCTCAACCTACGATGTTCTTCCTCCCTTCCTCGTCAATCTCTTCTACCCGAGGAGTCCTGTCTGTGCCTCACTGTATCACCTCCCCCAAGTAAATCATGACCAACCTTGCCTGTGTTGGTCCACTTCTCCATCACCTTCCTTCCATCAGCAATCCTCCATCCTGCTGGTCCACGACATCCTACACACCTTAGGCAGCCTGCCAATAGCTTTCTGTATAATTCCTGGTTCTATGTAAACCTTTCGAGACCCAGTGTTGTTACGTCAGTGTTGCCAAGTTACAACGCCACTCCTGCCTGACTGACGGTGTCGGGTGTGCCATTTCTTAGATATATTTCTAAACTTTTCATTTACCTTCACTTGCGTGAATGACTTTCCCATCATATGACTGTCACGAGTCTATTCCGGATCATCTGTGCATGATGAACTCCTGCAGTAATGTTAGTTAATCTTTCGCCTTGTTCACCGTATGTCTGTCATTATTCATACATTCTTCCGCCACCATATCATGACCTGTCTTGTATTCCTCCCACGTTGCTGTACTGTGTGTATGGCCTGTATGTTCAGTCATACATCTATACTGCAGTAGGTTGGGCGATGTCTTCTGCTGAGCCATCTGTCTTCCATCTCTTTACTTATCTACCTACCCGCGCCAGGCTTCCAGCAGCCATGAACCCACCCCCTCCTGTCTTCATACGTCTGGCAAACATGACGGTCCTCAACAGTATAACAATGTAACCAGCTATCACAAAACGCCACCCTCCACAGCTGCCAAGGTCTTGGGTCACTTCACCTCACTGACAACTGACCTTAACGAACCAATGTGTTTACAAAGGCACCCTCTCCTCTTGCCTGTGATGTGAGTTATCACTTCTTGACCCACCCACCCACCTGTCGTGGCAAACCAAATACAACGAACCCCCAGGAGACGATCATTACCAGGTGTTCAATGAACCCCCACGAGACGATCATTATCAGGTGTTCAATGAACCCCCACGAGACGATCATTACCAGGTGTTCAATGAACCCCCACGAGACGATCATTACCAGGTGTTCAATGAACCCCCACGAGACGATCATTACCAGGTGTTCAATGAACCCCCACGAGACGATCATTACGAGGTGTTCAATACACCGGGAACATCCCAATCTTCTCGTTCTTCATAATTAGTTCAATCTGGAGGCTGAGGGCGGGCGTGAGCTGACGCTGATTGGCTCGTAACAACGTCATCATCGGAATCCTTCCTTCCTTACTTCGTTTTTCTCACACATTTTCGTCTGGCGGGGAAAACAGGCAAGATTTAGGACGCGTCTCTGCGCTATTTCACGTTTCATCGTTCGCGAACGACATCAGTCGACAACATAAACAAGGAATGAGACGTGTGAGGCTCAGACAGACGACGCTGGGGGACGGCTGCCAATCCCAGGTTTCCCCTACACCGACGGTGGGCCTCCAGCATGCAGGGGAAGTCCCCCAGAGTCGCTTTGGGAAGTCCCCCAGAGTCCCCAGGGAAAGCTTTATCTCGGATGATGACAGGAGTAAACCGCTCAGCTTGGTGTTGCCCCTTCCTCTCCAGAAACAAGTTCCTCACTTGGATACTCCCTCCCTGGAACAGCGTTCACCACCCCACACAGCAGACCTCTCAACCAACACCCATCCCCTGGCCTGGTCCCCCGCCGTGCGTCTTCCAGAGTGTACTCCAGCCCCTCGCACAGCCTTCCAGCTAACCAGACCACCTGCCACCGTGAAGGAAAGTCTTGTTCCGTGGGATACCTTCCAGCACGCACCATGCCTTCCAGCTTAGAGGATGTTACAAAACCTCACAAAATGTTTTCCAGTTCCAGTACCTTCCAACCTCGCACAGTATTTTCCAGCTCGCTGACTGCCTCCTAGCCCTGAATAAGAACCTTCAATCCTTAAAAAGTCTTTCCAGCTCAAAAGAGCATTCCAGTCTTCAGAGTTTCTCTTCACACTCTGAGATTGCCTCCCAATATCACTGGTGTCCTTCAAGTTCTGTAGTCCATAACTCATGATTACTTTCCAGTTATTGGCCTGTCTTCCGCCCACGAAGCCTCCTTTCCAGCAACAGAAGAACGGCGTCCATCCCCACGAGAATGTCTTGCAGCGTCTCTCTCTCCCTCCTTCACCGTATTTCCTAGTGCCACTGTGGACCTTCCAGGCTCCATACCGGACCTCTCTGCCCATAATTAGATCTTCTCAGTGAGAACTTCATGAATACTCACTCACGTTGGGTCAACATTAGTGTCAAATTGTATAACTCTCAGCCCAGTAGCTTCAGTCTTAAGTGTCACACAGAGCTCTGTGGTGTAGCACTTTCTACCCCACCGTCAGCGTAGGGTGGTGGCCTCGTCTAGTGTGTAGAACCCTGACCCTAAACAACCCACCCCCCCCAACCATATATGGGGGGGGTCTACGTGACCACGCACAGACCACAGCGTCAGCCGCAGTCACACACACAGAGCCCAACAGTGAAGTAAACAACCTGCCTCATCATGTGAAGCAATAAGTCTCATTTTCATTACCTTTTCCCTCATTCCTTGTTATCATCTCATCCTTCTTTTTCACCTCCCCATCATCATCATCATTATCATGAACATTTCACCTCCCCATCATCATCAAAATCATCATATACATTTCACCTCCCCATCATCATTATCATCATCATCATATACATTTCACCTCCCCATCATCATCATTATCATCATCATCATATACATTTCACCTCCCCATCGTCATCATCATCATCATATACATCGACACGTCAGCCTTCCTTGCTTCCATCATTATCCCTTCCTTCGTTCTTCCGCTTCCCTCCCTGCGTTGCCTCCATCACTATCCACCTTGGCCGCCCCCGGTATCCCTCTCTATCCCTGGCAGGTCAGGTGGCGTTGGCAGACGGCGGTAAAAAGAGGGTCGGCAGGTCGTGGGTCGTCTTCTCCTCCCTCCTGATCAAGACGCGATACAACACGTCCAACTGCCTCACTTGTTAACCTGAAATTGCTGGTCTGATGCGTTCTTAATCTCTCGCTGTGGTAACGCTTCTTGTTAATGCTAACCTGCCAGCTTGTGGCATGAAAGTTACTCTGGAAATGGACAAGATGATGAAAGGCTTTAACACGGGTCATGACGGACGAAGTCTTACCACCAGACCTAGCAGCTGACACACACACACACACACACACACACCTATGGGGGCTGTTTCCAGGTGGGTGGGTGTGCATGTTGAACTGTGGATGATCATGATGATGATGACAGTTTACAGATGGACTGAGGCAGTTTACATGCAGATGGTGGCAGTTGGTGGTTGGGATAGGCAAACCCCCGCTCAATGTTTACTAAACAAACAAGATCCGGGGCCTCTTGTGTGGCGGGCGGTTACCCCCCCCCCCCCCCCCACACACACACACACACACCATCTCTCACATATACAGAGAAAACATACGCGTACACGCACAAAAACACACTCACACATCACAAGACATGCGTACATACGTATACATACACACATATGTACTCATGTCATACTTCCTGTACCGTTCTAGGCAAACATACATAGTAAATGCTGGTAATGATCAGCCCGACTTCCTTATTTACCCAAATCAGCCAGACTTCCTCATTCATCAGTCATCCCACACCTCACATACAGTCAGTCGCACATCAACACCTGGGGAAAGGTGTAGATTCATTCAGGGGATCCGTGACCCGTAATTACCCGGTGAGCCTTATAACCAACCACCAACAACAAGTGACAGGTAATGAGAGTGAACCACTGGGAATCAGACATCATGACATCATAAAGAATCGTTCTCAGTCACAAGATAACGTAAATCATGAGAGGAGCAACTTAACAAGGTGACGTCACACAAGTCACGTGGAAGTGACCCATGACCAGGTCACACGAGGAAGATGGCTGGACACACTGCTGAAGTCAACTTAAGACACACAATACTTATAAAAAAATAAAGTAAGGTATGACTCATGGGTGTGGCTTACGGCCACACTGACCTACCGCAATTCCAAGTTCCTTAAGGCGACAGTGTTGTGTTAGGAGAACGGCCGCTCACCTTTAATGAACTGTGTTGTTCTGGTGTTGTACAGGCGGGTAATGTTCGCCAGGGATGGTGCAGGGGGAAGAACTGCCAGCGTGGGTACCAGCTGCTGCGCCGCCCGCAGCTCCACGTCCACCGTGTGTGCAACGCCACGCCAGTAGCTCCAGTCTGACGGGGACCAACATGAATAACACGTCAGGAACATAACAGGATACGTGACCAGGACACGTGCAGACCACGTGCTCAATGTAAGTAGGAGAGGACAACATCCGAACACGTCAAGGACACGTTCTACAGTGGGGAAGGGAACCCACTTGATGTGAACGTGTACAGAACATGTTTCAGGGGCCTGGGTCGGACGTAACACATTAGTAGGGAGGGAGGAGCAGCAGGGAAGGATTGTTATCAATACTAATAATAATAATAATAATAATAATAATAATAATAATAACTGGCAAAGAGAGAGATCTGTTATGATGGCCTCACCACAGAAGTAGCGTGTGTTATGACAGACCATACTGATGATCTAGGTGACCTGCTGGGTCTTTGGTGGGTCCGTGCCTGGCTCTCTGACCCTACGTGCCGCAGGTGGTGACCCACCACAGGGCCAGGCCGGCATACCAGCCAGGGGAGGGAGGGAGGGAGGGACGGCATGTGGCCACCCCGTGGTGGGTCAGGACCCATGTTGACCACAGGTGGGAGGTCAGGCTGCATGTGGACCACGTGAGGCAAGCACGTGTCACCACGTGTCAATCCTCACAGCACGGCACCACCTGCCCCCTGGTCACCAGCCACTCGTCCCACACCACCATGTGCGGACCTCACCGCCTGGTGACCTCACTGACACCCGGTGTGTGTGTGTGTGTGTGTGTGTGTGTGTGTGTGTGTGTGTGTGTGTGTGACACGGCGGGTGTCACATGGGGTCCTGTGGCGTCGTCCAGAGCATCACGAGAGAAGAGGAGACGCGGGTTGTTCCTGACCCCGTCTGTAGCTGGGCGGCCGTGACACCGAACGCTGAAGTCCTACGCTACCCTCAGTAAGAATAATAATAATAATGAAAATAACAATACTAATAATGATAATATTGATAATAATAATGATAGTGAAGGAAAGAGGTAGGAGAGGTGTCATAAGCGAGGCGTCTGACCTATATTTCACCTCTCCCATTTTCTATAGCGAGCCGAGCATGACTGACTACTCCAGCCTGCCCCGGCCGCTGCCGGTACACCAGCTTTAGTGCGTTAATTGCTCCCTGCTGGGAGGGAGGGACGGGGGGGGGGGGGCAGAGAGGAATGAGGAGAGTAGGATTTGAAATGGTGAGTGGATGAGGGGGTGGGAGAGTCAATGGATTGATTGTGTGTGTGTGTATGTGTGTGTGTGTGTGTGTGTGTGTGTAGAGAGAGAGAGAGAGAGAGAGAGAGAGAGAGAGAGAGAGAGAGAGAGAGAGAGAGAGAGAGAGAGAGAGTACCAGGTCCTGGAAGTCACGATTGGGAATTACCAATCCTACAGGACGGGCTTGACGCTCTCCTGCTGGAGGACTATATATACAGGGTTCGTGTTGCTCAAGTCTCTCGTCTCCTGATTGGGGATTCTTACTATTCCGAGGATTGGAGACTTGACGAGCCAAGCTGGAGGAGTCATACGGTGACTGACGATTGGGACTTTATTTACCTGCTGGGGATTGGGACTTTATTTACCTGCTGGGGATTGGGACTTTATTTACCTGCTGGGGATTGGGACTTTATTTTGAGCAAAAAAGTGACTCACGAAGTTATGAAGACAAATGACTGTGGAGGAAGGGATCCAAGACCTTGGAGGACCCAGGATGAGCTGATCCTTTCCTTTTCCCGTCCTGGTGAACGTTGTCGTTAACTCTCATGTGTTGTGCATACCCCCCGGGGGGGGGGGGGGGGTGTCTGGTCAAGGCCCTGGGTGTCGTGTGGTCAATGGCTGCCCACCTCCAGCCTCCGTCATCTGGTTACTGGCGGCCGCCTTCCTCCCCACCACCTCCCGTGATTGTCGTTAGGGTAATGGCTGTTTTCGGGGTAATGGCTGTTTCCCCCCCCCCCCCCCCCCCGTCCCTCATTAAGTGGGTCAGCGGGGCTGGTTCATCGTTAGCGACTGAGACATGACAATTTACGATGCGTGAGACGAGAACTGTAAGTCTGGAGCCAACATCACGAGCACGAGGAGAATGGCAGACATGTATATGTGCCTTGCCTCATACGTCTATAGGGTCTAATCTACCTTAACTACCACCCTATCAGAGCCTGACCTGACACCTGGGGACGTCTGCGATGAATACTGTAGTACCTGATCTGTTATTGTGGAGTGGTGACACCTGAGAGGTGGGGCTGGGTGGGGCGGGCGGCGCCCAGCAGTGCTACGACCAGCTAGGGGGAGCGGCAGCGGCTCGAGGAGGTGGTGGTGAGGCTTCTGATTCCCGTTTTTTATTTGACCTTTAAATCTCAGTTGTCTGTTCTTATCTGTCGCGCTCCAAACGCCAATAATTCTCTGCTGTCAAATTCTCCCTCGTCAGCAGCCTTCATTTTCTGTTGAAGTCATACCTCCACCTCACCATTTTCTATGAAAGTCATCTCCTCCCGTCCTGTTTTTCCATGAAACTTTGTCCCGTCACCTCTGTCCATTTTCTTTGCCTTGTCTTATCCCGGCATCACAATCAACGTGAAACTAATGAGCTAATAACCACTGCCTCGCACCATCCAGTCTAACTGCCTGGAATAACTGCGCTGCAATTCACTCAGTTAATTACCTCAGGTGGGGTAATTACACCAGCAGGAAGTATAGTAAAGGGGGGGGGGGGGGCGAGGCCAGGCAAGGTCGTCCGGTACGAGAACTTGCGACGTACTGCACGAGAGCTCTAGTGAGAGAGAGAGAGAGAGAGAGAGAGAGAGAGAGAGAGAGAGAGAGAGAGAGAGAGAGAGAGAGAGAGAGAGAGAGAGTTTGTTGCCAGAGGTACGATTAACGATGATGGACGACACCTTTCCCATGCATGATTCGAGCGCACAACACTATGGCTTAGGTGATGGTATGAAGACGGGGGAAACCACGGCTTCCACGTGTCATCTGATGGCCACGACCCCAGCCAGCGTGGTGCCGGCCGCGTGAGACGTGGCGTACAATAACCTTACGTGACACACACACACACACACACACACACACACACAGAGGGCAGCTGGTGTCATACAGTGTGTCATAGGACACGAGAGTGACATGACACATCTTTGGGTGGTAGTGCCGTGACCAACATGACATCGACGCATACCTTCCCAACCCCAAAACCGCTCCCATGTTTTAAGTCGCCGCCGTGCGGCAGCGACGCGTGCGACACTCCCTCACATACAGGAAGTCGGTCCGTCAGTTGGTGGCTGACGTCATACGATGTACCGTGTTGATGACGGTCTGGTGATCCTCCTCCTACTGGCCACGCCCCCGACACGACAGTGCGTCCCTCCTCCGCAGGAGGGAGGGAGGGAGCCAGGACAGGAGGGGCGCTGGTACGACCAGCATAGCAGCGCGACCCCTGACCCAGGTGCTGGCCTGGGGGAGAGGGCAACCCGCACCTCACCTTTAAACTGCCGCTCCTCAACGGACGTCAACTACCATGACCCGCACATTACCCCTGCTGCTTCCCCCGGCCCTGGGGGCGTCCCTGAGGCTTCCCCTGACTCTGGGGGCGTCCCTAGTGTTTTCTATGACCCTGGGGGCTTCCCTGGTGCTTCCCCTGACCCTGGGGGCGTCCCTGGTGCTTTCATTGGCCCTGAGGGCGTCCCTGGTGTTTCACATGTTAATAAGTCTTTGTACCAGTTATTATTAACCTCAGCGCCTATCAAATCCCTCGTTAAGACCTACCACTGGTGTGCCCTTAACGATCTACCACACACTAAACCATCAGCGTGGATTCCCTCAACCATGGCAGCCTGGCTCTGGTCCCGCCGGCCCCGACAACGCCCTTCCCCAAAAGCACACTGAAAGCAATCAAATGTTAGGAGGGCGCCACACGCACACTGGTGGCGGAGCGTGGCCACAGGTCTGTTGCAGGCGGGGGATAATGAATGTAGGTGGGTGGTGACGATTCTCAGTGGAGGCGGTGTATTGTAAGTGGGCATCTGTGTCATACACTCATACAATAACTACAACAATACACAAATATATAAATTCAATAACGTGCATGAGACAAATGACTGACTGAGTCTACGACTGTGGCCCTTGCGTCTACTGTCATGTCTACCGCGTCCAGTCTTGTGTCTACTTGCTCAGTGTCTCTCTCTACGTCTCTTGATGTCTCTCCATCAAACCCATAATGTCCCCCTGACCACAGCTCCCCCTCACCTGCACCACGAACTGTATAACTCTACACCATCTCTCCTTTCCCCAAGTCTCTCCGTCCTTAACATTACTGTCTCGGCTACGTCTCTCCTCCTGGAGACCTTACTATCTCTTCTTGACACCGTCTCCCGCTCTTCCTTCTGCCATGAACATCTCTGTACTATCTCTTGCTCACCCTGCCACCTCCTGGTCATCCCTACACACCACCAACACAGTCTGGCTCTCACAGCCTCACTATCTTCCTTCCCCCCGTCTCAGTCGTCTCCCTATCTGTCTCGCGGCGTCTCCCACCGTCTCTCACCATGTCCCGGGCCTCCCATCCCAAACCTTGACGTGCAGGGACCCAGAAGTCCCACTCATCACTCACAGTCTCCCAGACCACAACATTGTAGCCTTGTGAAGCCATCCTGTCGTAGTTGTGGTGCATGGCATGAAGGGTCGTGTTGGCATACCGCAAGTGACAGGTTAAGGGGGGAGTGTCTGTAGCCTGGCATACACACACACACACACACACACACACACACACACACAGGTGTCATACACAAGTGTCATGACCATACATTGTTCTATCATGCACTGAGGAGGAAACCTGACATGATTAAGACATGTAAACGACGACAAGTCGATACGACGAGAAAAGTTCACGATGGCGACCTGGATCAGACGCCTCCAGTAAGAACCAGTCTGGAAAACTGTCTAGTGTGTGTGTGTGTGTGTGTGTGTGTTGGGGGGGGGGGATATATAGAGTAATGTGGACGGGAGGAGCCTGGGGATCAGGCTGGAAATATATGAGGTCCACCTGAAGGCGGTCCCAGGTGGCCCACAGGTGGCTCTCAGGTGGGGTCTTTTGACCCCAGTCTACTGCCAAGCACCAGAGTGGTGGTATGAACCACAGGACGGTGTATGGAGGAGGCCAGGGTGGTGGTATGAACCACAGGATGGTGTGTGGAGGAGGCCAGGGTGGAGGTATGAACCACATGATGGTGTGTAGAGACCAGGGTGGAGGTATGAACCACAGGACGGTGTGTGGAGGAGGCCAGGGTGGTGGTATGAACCACAGGACGGTGTGTGGAGGAGGCCAGGGTGGTGGTATGAACCACAGGACGGTGTGTGGAGGAGGCCAGGGTGGTGGTATGAACCACGGGACGGTGTGTGGAGGAGGCCAGGGTGGTGGTATGAACCACGGGACGGTGTGTGGAGGAGGCCAGGGTGGTGGTATGAACCACAGGACGGTGTGTGGAGGAGGCCAGGGTGGTGGTATGAACCACAGGGACGGTGTGTGGAGGAGGCCAGGGTGGTGGTATGAACCACGGGACGGTGTGTGGAGGAGGCCAGGGTGGTGGTATGAACCACGGGACGGTGTGTGGAGGAGGCCAGGGTGGTGGTATGAACCACAGGATGGTGTGTGGAGGAGGCCAGGGTGGTAGTATGGTGACCCAGGTGGAGGGCCCACAACCTCTCCCGTGACCTCCTGGTCGACACCCGCACCGTTATATTACAACCTCCCTCGCCGCTGGCTCCTGGGTGAAGTCTTAAGTCAACAGACAACTCAAGTCAATATCAAACTGGAGTCATTCCCAGGATGGTCCCACACACACACACACACACACACACAAACACACACACACACACACACACACACACACTTCCCCCTACCTCATCACGCAACACTGGAATACATCCTCACC
This sequence comes from Panulirus ornatus, assembly GCF_036320965.1. Classification (NCBI taxonomy): domain Eukaryota; kingdom Metazoa; phylum Arthropoda; class Malacostraca; order Decapoda; family Palinuridae; genus Panulirus; species Panulirus ornatus. Next base: position 2,928,769 of record NC_092254.1, on the reverse strand, counting down.
AACCGTCACTAGTGCAACACAAAGGTCATGACATGACAGAAGGTGTCATGAGGTAATGTGTCACTGAAGGCGGGAGCCTGGGCTGGGTGACTGTCATATGACCACCTGGGTCTGACGAGTGCCCAGGGTAATCCAGGTCATCAACGTTACGTCATAACTAACGATCCATCGACCCTGACCACCACCAGCTGCAGGTGGTTGAGGTAATCAATGACCCACCTGCCTAGGGTTAATGGCTGTGTCGCGTGTCGGTTCTCACTGACCCCACGAGACGAGGGGTGGTGGTGGAGGAGTGGCTAATATCACGTGACGTCATTGGTGGACCACAAGGGGGGGCGGGGATACCGATCGCCCCTCCCCGTGACTGGTCCGTCATGAGGAAGCCTGGCCAACGGTAGGTCGTGTGGTAGACGTAAATGGGCGGGGCCTGCGGTGCATGCGTCTGTGACTGGCTGATCAAGGGCAGGTGGAGCCAACCAGCCGGAGAACCACACAGAGGCGTGGCCACATGGTCTGTGATTGGTGTCCTGCGTGCGCGGGGTTAGGGGGGGGGCCTTCCTAGGCGGCCAAAGTACATATGGTCATAACAATGTGGCAGGAAACATCAGAGCAACAGTATAAAACATCACAAGTATCAAACCAGGAAAGTTTACTTACAAAATATAAGTCTGAGTGTAAAAAGCAGGAGAGCATAAAACGTGTGATGCCAAGTTGCTGCCACTATTGGCAGGAAAACCAACTTGAAGGAAGGCAAGTTTTGCCGTGGGAAGAAGTTCTTGTTGTGTTGTTGTTGTTTGTGTGATTACCTACTATTGTTGCAAGGTGGGGGGGGGGGTCTACACTGGTGATGGCCCGTCTGTAGATGTGTGTCTACCACCACGTGCCAGAGTGTAAACTTCACTATAATGTCCACATTGACAGTTTACATGGTTTACTTCATTACGCTCGTGTTGTAAATGGAACGTAAATCTTTATATGTGTTTTACAAGTTTTTTTTTCCTTAGTTCAGTGTTATGTTCTTTGACTGTTCGTTATTTCCATCTCAAATAATGCCTCTTGCTGGTAAAAAAAAAAAAAAGTGATCAAATCACCAATTACTCTTCTATCTTCAACTGTCGACAAATGTTCAGTCATTCAGCACTCTTGCTTCTGCCGCCGTCCTCGGCGTCCTGCTGTGTGTGTGTGTGTGTGTGTGTGTGTGTGTGTGTGTGTGTGTGAGGTCACCAACCCGCAAGACGTGTTCTACTTCTGGCTGGGTAGTATACATGACATCACAAAGCTGCCACACCGGCACCCACAGGTCACTCCTGTACACACACACACCTGGCTTGACCTGACCTGACCTGACCTCCCGGGTCACTCTCTCACGGCATGACCACATGGTAGGTGCCATGTCTCCCCCCCCCCCCTACACCACTAACCTAGTGTGATGATGGAGACGTGGCGCCACGCCAGGTGTGTGAGGGTTGCCCGCGCTGCCCACGCCACCTGCAGCGCCGTCGGTGTCACCAGGGCCACGTGGCTGCCCCCGGCCGCGTCCTGCTGCTGCTGCTGTCCGCTGCTGGGCGCTGGCTCCTGCTCCTCCTCCTGCTCCTGCTCCTCCTGGCTGCTGGCGGGGTCCTCCTGGTTAGGTTTCGGCACCTGGTGAGGGAGAGAGGCAGCAGGTCAGGGAGGCACCTGGTGAGGGAGAGAGGCAGCAGGTCAGGGAGGCACCTGGTGAGGGAGAGAGGCAGCAGGTCAGGGAGGCACCTGGTGAGAGAGAGAGGCAGCAGGGCAGGGAGGCACCTGGTGAGGGAGAGAGGCAGCAGGTCAGGTGTCGTTCTCCCGTGTTCAAGGGTCGTTCCTCCGTGTTCAAGGGTCGTTCCCCCGTGTTCACGGGATAATGAACCATAGATATGTATATCTGGCTCCTAATTATCAGCCAAGTAAAGTTGTGTGAGTCGAGTTATGTTATGATGAGACATTTGTTTACGACTTCATGGCAAAGTTTAATGGCTTGCTTCAACAAATTTCAGGTTAACATTCTTATCAACATGTGAAGGTTAATGTTAATCTATGATAAAGGAGGGCTTAATATGTGGCAACAATACAACGTAAATTAACATTATGAATATCTTGTTCTGATATAATAATAATAATAATAATAATAATAATAATAATAATAATAATAATAATGACCATATACACAACAGTCATGACAATATGGGTTGTACTGTGTGCTCGGGGGTCGTACGTCGTGCTGCAGTCGTCTACATATAATACCACTGACATGTTTCCTCCAGGGTGGTGTACTGGACCGTAAGTGTTTGTCTCGCCAATGCCATCATCATCAGGCCACACCATCCAGTGTAATACCCAACACATGTACTATCTACCATTAATCATCTATCAACATTACCAGGCGCAACGCACCATTACAGGCTCAATCACAACACAGGAACTGGCCATTCTATATAAAATAGACATATATAATCATATAATCTATACACTGCGAATTATTTGACTTCATGTAATTATTGGTGACGAACGAAGATAATCCGAGTTTGCAGGAAATGAAGAAAGGTCCACTTACCTCAAGACATGACCATGGGAGGAGGAGCTTGCCGTACTTCCTGGCCAGGTGAGTGGCCACCCGACACAACCCCGGCTCCTACCCCACCAATGAGAGCCTGCGTGGTGGGTGACGTCATCTGCGTCAGCAGGTACTCCACACCGTGACGTTCTGTGCACCGGAAGTCTGTCCCAGAACAACGTATACGTCATTAGTTCATCATACAGTCATGGAGTCTGAGTGACATGCTAAACATACCGGGCACAAGATAAATCAATTATCATCTTGAACAGCCGGAGATAATTTGAGATTGTACAGAAAACTACTACACATGGGTTTGGGTTCGAACCCCTCCATAAGCGGATGAACCAAGACTATAAAGAGCAACCAATTTTTCCTCTCGTGCCTCAACCAACAGTCATAAAAGGTTACCATCTGGTTATTTCCAAGTCATATAGACAGGTCGTTATCTGCCAGCGTTATCAGAGAGGCAGATAAGTGAGTACCATGCCGACCATATGACGTGTCAACCACAGATAACACGTAGTATACACTGGGACGTCCACATGACGGAGCTAAAGGGTGCACACATACAGACACACGAGGTACACACACTGGCCACATGACGGAGCTAACCGGTGCACACACACACACACACACACACACACACACACACACACACACACACACACAGGAAGTATACATAAACACATACACATAAAACATCCAACTAATTAAACATAGTATGAAAGAGACTTTCTGAGGCACGGGTCCACAACAACACACACCATAGTTCCTTTCCAGTAGACTTCACAGGAACAGATGGGGTCATGTAAATGAAGACCTGATGTGTTTGTTGAGGAAACAAACACACTTAAGGTCACAAAGACAACATGGACAGAGTGGACCTCACCAGAACAGAGAGCCATCTGAACTTACACCAGCCGACGTCTGCACTTGGCCATCAACTTTCACGGGAAAATTAAAGAGGAATTGTTCAGAATGCAAGTGGCGTTCCGTAAGGCTGGGAGTTGTCTCCCACGTCATCATTCAGTCACGGAGTGTGATGTGCAGTACATGCAAGCCCACACCCCGTTCCTCCCAACCCAGACAAACGAGCTGTCAGTTCTTATCCATAACAGAGCGTTCCATGCCACCTTCCCCCCCTAACCCAGCCAACCCCTAAACCCCCCCCCCCCCCCATGCACCAGGACCCCACACCAATTAAAGCCCCTCCCTCTCGGCCATTTAAAAAAATGACGTCAATTAGAGGGTGAGCCAGACTTTGTATCCGTATCGTCCCTGGCAACACAGCCTGGGAGAAGCCATGCACTATCACCGTCACAAAAAAAAAAAAAAAAAAAAAATACACAAGATACGAAAAAAGAAGATTTTTAATTCTCAGTTTCTTGGTAAAGTTGGGAGAGAAGTTTGGATGAATGTTGGGGAGGGAGGGTGGAGACCAGGTCGCCAGTCATCACCAGGTCTGGCAGACGACTGCCTGATGACCAGGTCACCAGTCATCACCAGGTCTGGCAGACGACTGCCTGATGACCAGGTCACCAGTCATCACCAGGTCTGGTAGATGACCACCTGGAGACCAAGATACAAGGTTTGGTAGAGTTCAAGGCCAGGTTTTATACAAGGTCGACTGTAGTGGGGAGGTTTGAGCACGAGGTTTAGCAAGGAAGGTCTGAGGATGAGGTTTGCCTGGGGGTGAGGTTTAACGAAGAGGCCTGAGGAATAGGTTTGGTGAATGGGTTTGGAGGAGATGCTTCGCTTGGCGAGCAGGTATAACACGAAGGGTCAACAGAGAGAGAGAGAGAGAGAGAGAGAGAGAGAGAGAGAGAGAGAGAGAGAGAGAGAGAGAGAGAGAGGTTTACAGAGAACGATGATTCATCTTACCTACTGTACAGAAAATAAGACGTGAGTACATGGTGAGTCTGGATGACATGCGTTACTGGAGGTCATGGGTCAGGGTGAGTCATGAGGAATATGCCTGAGGCTACATCATTCATCACAAACCCATACTGACGAGTCACTGTGCTGGAGTATGGAAGTCTCTCTCTCTCTCTCTCTCTCTCTCTCTCTCTCTCTCTCTCTCTCTCTCTCTCTCTCTCTGAGAGTCAATACCAGTGATTGCCTCACATCTCTGCCGGCCTCCCAGCATCACACTCTCACGCCGCCACCCAGCAAACACTCCAGCTAACAAACAAAGAACTAACTAACCAACACCCTGACTCACACACACACACACAAGTACTTGAGCAAAGAGGAACCAGTTCGAAGACAAGTGAAGGAACGCACACAAGGACATGTCTGTAAACGTACACACACAAGCACGCATGTCTGCACACGTACACAGACACAAGTACGCATGTCTGTAAATGTACACACACAAGTACGCATGTCTGTAAACGTACACACACACACGAACGCATGTCTGTACACACAGCAACACTGTAGGTCCTCCAGACGCACACACGCTACTTACGAGAATGACACTAAAAATAGACCCACGCCAAATTCTCCACATTCGCCAAATTTAGAGGCCATCAATTTTGGGTTGGAAAGGCCGGGGGCACTCACAGAGGAATTGAAAGAACCTGAATTTGCCTCCTGAATGTTGGTGATGGTGGTGGTGGAGGTGTGGTGGAGGAGGCCAGACGACGGTGGGGCTTCTTCTCCCTCATCAGTTCCCGTCTCAACACCACACACACGGCATCACCAACATATTTCTTGGGGAACCTCCTTCCTTACATCTGCCTGCCTCTAACACAGGTCAAACAAGACAAACAATTGCGCCCCCCCCCCCCTTACACACACACACACACACACACACACACACACACACACACACTCATTAACTCCAACACTGCGTCTGTGTCACCACAAGCTGGTGGGGACGTCTGTGTCACCCCAAGCTGGTGGGGACGTCTGTGTCAACCCAAGCTGGTGGGGACGTCTGTGTCAACCCAAGCTGGTGGGGACGTCTGTGTCAACCTGAGCCACCAGGAATATTTCTATGGCACTCGAGCAAGGTAGAACATCGTGTGTTACGTTACAGCCTGCCAGAATGTCTCACACCATTCAGACAGAGTTGGAGTATTTCATGACCTCCTCATCCTTGCATGACCTGAACACTGCACAGTGTATACATGCATGACCTGAACACTGCACAGTGTATACATGCATGACCTGAACACTGCACAGTGTATACATGCATGACCTGAACACTGCACAGTGTATACATGCATGACCTGAACACTGCACAGTGTATACATGCATGACCTGAACACTGCACAGTGTATACATGCATGACCTGAACACTGCACAGTGTATACGCGCATGACCTGAACACTGCACAGTGTGATTCATCATGCAACACCACGTGTGGTCGTGTCACCCACATGACCCACCTCACACAAGGGTCACTGTGCGGCCCGGGTTGACCTCGGGGGTCAGCAGCGTCGTTAACAAGGTTGGTGGTGACCCCCTACGCCATCACGGGAGGGAACCTTGGGTGTTCCGACAGACATGATGAACACAGCTGACCAACACACACACACACACACACACACACACACACACGCCCTCCTGCTCGCTCGCTCACTCGCTAATTGAAAACATTTCAAGCTGTACACACTTGGCCTGTTTACCTCTAGCTTCATTCATCAAGGATGCTACTACTACTGCTACTGCTACTACTACTACTACTGCTACTACACCTACTGCTGCTGGTTGACAACTTCTGGTTCACTACTTTTAACACATTCATCCCCTGGTCGTCACAGATGGTCATGCACACCTCAGCCACACCACAGATGGTCATGCACACCTCAGCCACACCACAGATGGTCATGCACACCTTAGCCACACCACAGATGGTCATGCACACCTTAGCCACACCACAGATGGTCATGCACACCTTAGCCACACCACAGACGGTTAGGCATACTGTGGCCAGGCCACATACAACCAGCCAGAGCCACGTACTAATTACCATACGAATGATTCACGAGTGGTCATTAAGGCAGGTATTTAGGGGTGGTTCCCTGGTAAAGAGTGGACATATTCCAAGCCATTCAACATATGATCCCAAGCCATGTGTCACACACCCACACACACTACAATTCATCATGTGTGTGCCGCCCGTCTGACATCTGGCATCTGAGAATGTCAGCAACTTGTGCACTGACGGCCGACATAAACTAACTGGGAAGGAACCCACTGGCTGACGATACTTAGATATACTTACAACATAACTTTACGGCACACTTAAGACTTCTGCTTACTTAAGAGAATCAACTGGGTGTTTCTTTGTGAGCCATAGCAAAACAAGGTACCTCTGTGAGCAATACCCTCAAAAGTAAGGTAACTTTGTGATCCACAGTCTCACAACAAGGTAACTTTATGAGCCACTCTCTCACAACAGTTCTGCAGATCAGTGTAACCAGGTATCATCAGTATAACCATCAGTGTGCTCACAGCTTTAGCCCAATATCAAAACACACAGTTAATTACCATACCAAACAAACACACAGCCCACTTTTCTTTGATCTAGAATTTGACGTAATGTTCCATGAATTAAATAATCATTTTATCTACCTTTGTATTGTGTGTGTGTGTGTGTGTGTGTGTGTGTGTGTGTGTGTGTGTGTGTGTGTGTGTGTGTGTGTGTGTGTGTGTGTGTGTGTGTGTGTGTGTGTGTGTGTGTGTGTGTGTGTGTGTGTGTGTGTGTGTTTTCCATACTTGCTCGCCGTTTCCCGTGTTAACGAGGTAGCGACAGGAACAGACGACGAAATGTCGTATTCGCGCTCATCCATTCTCCAGTTGTCATGTGTAATGCACAGAAACGACAGCCTCCCTGTCCACAAACAGGCCCCACAGGCCTTTCCATGGTGCACCCCGGACACTTCACATGCCCTGGTTCAGTCCAATAACAGCACCTCGACACCCGTGCACGCCTCTCACCCTCCTGCATATTCAGGACCCGATGACTCAAAATCTTTTTCACTTCATCCTTCTACCTGAAATCTGGCCCCCCCCTCCTCCTCTCTGTGTGTGCCTATCTATCTATCTATCTATTTATCTATCTATCACTAGGGTAGACAAAATTATGCATCCTTCATCATGATTACCATCTTTACTACAACTATTAACGATGATGATAATAGAATCATAAAACCATCACCATGAACACTATTACAATCACCGTCATCAATATTATCATTATCATAATCATTATCAATATTAGTAGTAATGGTGGTAGTAGTAGTAGTAGTAGTAGTAGTAGTAGTAGTAGTAGTAGTTAACATTAGAGTCAGTAGCTGGGAGACTGTGAACCCTGAGCATAAGGCGAGGGTTGAGTTCTTCAGGTGTACCAGGTGTAGTGAATAACCACACCTCGCCCTGGGCTGTACATCCAGCCGTACTGTTTACATTCCCCAGATCACCTGTGTTATGACCCACTGTGTTGTTTGTATACGGAACTTGTTGTGTACACAGGCAGGCTCCGGGAGCAGTTCTTGCCCGGCTCTCTCTCTCTCTCTCTCTCTCTCTCTCTCACACACACACACACACACACACACACACACACAACGATCCTGGCTCTGAGAGAGAGAGAGAGAGAGAGAGAGAGAGAGAGAGAGAGAGAGAGAGAGAGAGAGAGAGAGAGAGAGAGAATCCCGGTGAATGAGGGCTACGGTTGTACGGCCTTACAGGACAATACAGTAGGTAAGGGTCAATGTTACAGAAGACAGCCGACCAAGAGGGGAGGATTCTAGGTCATATAGAGCGTGGTAGTGGTGATGTAGGCCCACACCAGACGTGACACACTCAGGAATCCTTCGTGAAAATGTGAGGAAATTATCACTGTGGAGGGAGACGGCTGCCGCTGTGGTGGCTCAGCACGAGTGTGGTGAGGGGAGGGAGACGGCTGCCGCTGTGGTGGCTCAGCACGAGTGTGGTGAGGGGAGGGAGACGGCCGCCGCTGTGGTGGCTCAGCACAAGTGTGGTGAGGGGGACGTGTGTCATGAACACGCAGATGCTGAAGGTGAGGAAGATGATGAGACATCAGTGGGAGGCAGACCATGGCAGCCGTCCACGACACAGAATCGTCCCCCTGGGTCTTCACGACAGCCAACTTGTACAGAATGTAACGCATGATTCCACCAGGAGGTGCGCATGTCATTCATGACAGCACCGGTGGTGGTAACCACTGGGTGCAGCCCTCACTGCAGTGTGGTGTGACAACAAGACTCCCATCATACCAATACAGTCGTCAGGGAGGAGGTGCCAGGCAATACTGGGAGTGCCTCATGTTTTATGGACGAGGCAATCTTACAGATGACACTGTGGTACGGGGGTAACAATGGCCGTACAACCACAGTTCAGGGGGTCGCACTGTGGCGGTGCCGTGGAGGAAGGAGCCAGGAAGACCCGGAGTAATTTAACTTAGAATGGCAGAGGCGGAAGTTTACATGAAGGCGACGTACTCGGAGGTCGTGTGCTGCAGTCACCACACCAGCGACACCCCAACCACCACCACCAGCTGGGAGGCGAGTCCTCCCACAACACTAGCTGGGAGGCGAGTCCTCTTACAACACCAGCTGAGAGATGACCTCTATAAGAACCAAATATAAACATAAGGTCACTATAAGGTCACCAGGTGATGATGAAGGAGCTATAATACAGGAGGAACTCAAGAGAATATGCTTATAAAGGATGGAAGTATGATGGAGTGGAATGAGAGTAAACCCTGTGTGATGGAGACACCTTCACTATCAAGATGGTGGGCTGGGGCGACACACACGGGCCTCACCAATCTGAGATGGAGCAGAAAACCCCGCCATTACAGGCACCACCATCTACCTCCCTCTCAGCATCACATGGCGACTTGGCCCTACGAGCACCGTGGAAAATTCGGTTCCCTGCGTCACACTGAAAAGGACGAGTGTGTGGAGATAGCGTGAGGAGGAGTGTGTGTGTGAGTCCGGGGACGGAGGCAGGATGACAAATGGTCAGGACCCGACTTGTTCTAGCCTTTACCTCTGGCATACCAACACGGGCGACCCTCCCTCAGGTCAGCCAACACACCCACCTACACCTGCACGTGCCTCAGTGGGTACACGCGGCAACACCTTCACACTAGACTTCCTACACTAGCGAGGCATCAGTCGACCTTGTAACATGACCTGAGAAGACCTTTCTACACTAGAGCAGACGTGAAAGCTTGCGCAAAATATGCCTCGCTGAACGTCTTCGCCTCTCGTTAATTACTACACAAAAGTATAAACAAATTTGCATGTGTAATTCTATATCACACTACCTGGTCGTGGGAGGCAGGGAGGGGGGAGGCTTCATATGTGGCCCCGAAACACCATGTTAAAGGTCATTACGCTTGGCTGGGTCACACGGCACATTTTTAAGAGGAAAAATCACCTCTGAAGTTAATTACCTCCTCCATGGATGGAGGTCACGTATCTGTTCAACAATGACCTGCCCTCACACTGGGAGCGCGGAGGCAAGGTTAGATACACATCTGACGTCCCACTATAAGACAACATATATATATATATATATAAGAATAAGCTCACATACATGAAAAAACTGTCCCATGTCTTTGTCTAATCCATATGATATAGATATATACTCGCCATCAATTAGCACTCATTAATGAGGGAACCTACAGAGTAATCACCTCCTTCTCATACCCGGAGTCATCGACGTAAGTGTACTCAAAATGTAATCACTTTGTCGCTGTACAGAAGGAAGCTATAGTGTAATTATGACGACGTTACACTACGTGTTATGCCAGAGTCCTCATAGCAAGACTAACTTGACAGACAGGGTTAGGCTGTTCCGTGTGTGTGTGTGTGTGTGTGTGTGTGTGTGTGTGTGTGTGTGTGTGTGTGTGTGTGTGTGTGTGTGTGTGAACACATGAGCATGGTGTCAGGTGGGTGAGAGGCCTAAAAACCCAACGTTCGAGAACTTTGGTTCATTTGACGCCAGTAACTTCATTATCCGCCATCACTTCGCAAACCTGGGTAGTCTGACCGACAACCATTAACGTCATCACGAGGGTCGTCCACTGACGCACTCAACTTACAATCTCCGTAAGGACGAGTTTCCCCACACACGACACAGTGTAGTGAACACACTGACGCACTCAACTTACAATCTCCGTAAGGACGAGTTTCCCCACACACGACACAGTGTAGTGAACACACTGACGCACTCAACTTACAATCTCCGTAAGGACGAGTTTCCCCACACACGACACAGTGTAGTGAACACACACTGGCTGACCATATCTCCCCAGGCTGGCTCGTGTCGTATATATCTCCATATCCCATGACATGGTCACTGTTATACTGTGGGTATACCTGGGTATACAAGTATAATGGATAGCAGTATACTTATTCATATTCTTTTCCATAACGCACTGTACAGCCATCATAAGACATATATACCGTACGTACATACACACATCCGGAGTGCGTCACAGCCAGCAAGCGTCACAGCCAGCAGTCGTCACATCCAGCAGTCGTCACATCCAGCAGGCGTCACATCCAGCAGGCGTCACATCCTTGCTGTGTGCATCAAGCTACGTCTAACAGGTCAATAAGCCAAGGACGGCAGACGGACACTTTAAACACCCCTTAGAGCAAGGCAGTATGGGCCGTGAGGACCCGTGGCTTTAGGATCAAGCTGATGGTGTGAGGTCACGTGCCCTTCATCCCCGGTGCTGAGGGCTGGCAACAGTTGAATAGAAATTAATCCTTTTTTCCCCTGGGGAAAATATCTTGAGCCATTTTCCTGTGATGTGAGGCGAGCAGGGAGGGCCAGGTGAGGACAACCACCTCTCTCATCAACCGCTCAACCCACGAACACGAAGCCTCATGCAACCGTGGAAGCCAAGGTCAAGGCTTGAGGGTGGAAGCCAAGGCACAAGAGACGGTGGAAGCCAAGGCCCAAGCGACGGTGGAAGCCAAGGCCCAAGCTAGAGGGTGGAAGCCAAGGCCGAGGCTAGAGGGTGGAAGCCAAGGCCCAAGCGACGGTGGAAGCCAAGGCCCAAGCTAGAGGGTGGAAGCCAAGGCCGAGGCTAGAGGGTGGAAGCCAAGGCCACAAGCGAGGATGGAAGCCAAGGTTGCTGGGAGACATAAAGCTAAGCGAGGAACCAAGCTACGACTTCAGCTAAGGCTGGAGCTTAGTAAAGAACAAGCTTGATTTAACAGCTGATGGAAAAGCTTAGTCTCAGAGCTGCCAGATGATGTCAAAGATCTAGATGTGGAAGTCAAGGATGACGTTCAACATGAAGCCAGTGATGAAGCCCACGGGGTTCTCCTGCTACTTGATGAAGGATCCGCAGATGGCTGTTCCAGGTGGCACCACTCAAGCACTTGGGGAAGCCAGCCTTGCAACCACGCGAGCCAACTGGTCAAGAAGCCACAGGTTCTGGTCATGATGAAGCTGAATGAAATTACGAATATAATCAGTGCTTAAATGATGGTAGGAGTGGACACGTGATGGTAGGAGTGTTAGGAGAGGAGCGGACAAGCGACGGTCTGATTGGCTGGCAGGCCTTCCATAAATGACTCTGAACAACCTGTATGTGGACAAGCGATGGTGTGATTGGCTGCGGCACCTACCACATAACATTCTGATTGGCTGATCAATACAGGACAAGTGAAGCCCTGATTGGCTGAACGGCAAGGACGGCGTGAACACCCACTTCCGTCTCCCAGGTCCCGCGAGAGAGAGAGAGAGAGAGAGAGAGAGAGAGAGAGAGAGAGAGAGAGAGAGAGAGAGAGAGAGAGAGAGAGAGAGAGCTAACCTGAACTGTTCGGCCAGTGTGGCGGGTGGACACATGGTGATGACGCGTCTCACACGGAACCAACACACCAGACAAGACAAGACTAACCCACGCGACCATGTCTAACAACGACCCTTATGTCCGACCACCTGCAGCACCACGGTACGACCACTTAACCTCTTGGTACGACCATCACTGGGTATGATGCCCTGATCAACGACAAGGTCATCGTACACAAGGGTCGTCCCGTCGTGGTTGAGGGTCGTCCCGTCGTGGTCATGAGGCAGGGGCACGGCAGGAGGAGCAGACAAATGAAAGCGGCAGCAGATCTGGGTCAGATTAGGAACATGGTGGGCGGGAAGCCATTACCACAGGACCCGACTCCCCCAAGACTGAAACAGAAGACCCCGGAGGGATCCACGTCCTTGAGGGACGCCACCCTTCACCCTCACCTGACGCCGACGCTCCTCTCTTAAACCCCACCTCCACCTCCGTTCTCAACCTTAGCACCCAAGGTCCCACCATCTTCACCATCTGATGATGCTAGTCGTGGCCACAGACGACGACACAAAGGTGACAACAGGAAAAAAAAAAACGGCAACAGAGCCAAATGTCCGCTCCCTCCCTCCCTCACCCTCGAACATCTCTCATCTCTCCTGAAGATGTTTACACGAGGTCTTGACGTCCCTGGACCCGTCCTTATGAACTCAAATGTCCCGACACCAGCAATTCCTGTGGCTGAGAGAGAGAGAGAGAGAGAGAGAGAGAGAGAGAGAGAGAGAGAGAGAGAGAGAGAGAGAGAGAGAGAGTATATAAACGTACACTCATCGTACGTATGTAAACCTACCTGCTGCTCTACCTTCCACAACAGTTTACAATCAGCTGTGTGAGCTGGTGATTCCCCTCCTCCTCCTCTGACCTGGCGTATGCCATCAGGTCCTGGCCAAATACCCTCTGACCTGCTGAGCAGGAGACTGTGACCTGGCGTGGCTCAGCGTAACGTGGTGTCAACCAGCCAGTACCACCGACTCATGTGACCTTTGGTGTAACTGAATTTAACCCGGTGAAATCTAATTTGTGGGTCTGGCGCCTCATCGCAAAAAATACATTATCTACTGTACATTATGAGAGAGAGAGAGAGAGAGAGAGAGAGAGAGAGAGAGAGAGAGAGAGAGAGAGAGAGAGAGAGAGAGAGAGAGAGACTCACTAGTGTACCACAACGTCTGGATCTTGTAACATGTTGATGTGACATGAAAATTCCCTCAGACAATTCCCTCATGTAATCTGTCTGGTTCATCTTTCATACAAATATTTTCTGAAATAATAAAAAATTATATATACAGTTTACTAAATGTATAATCATTATCATTCAACTGGTTTGACTTTTCCTTAAATGAACAATAATTAATAATAATAATAATAACCTCTCCATGTGTGTACATGTGCTTTGTGCTAAACAGGACTTGGTGTACACAGTACATATGGACCAGTTTCTCCATAAATACACACAGGATCACCTTCCTTCTCGTCAATCTTCTCTCTCTCTCTCTCTCTCTCTCTCTCTCTCTCTCTCTCTCTCTCTCTCTCTCTCTCTCTATCTCTCCTCATCTATCTTCATATCTGCCTGGCCCAACGTGGCGGCCTTGGGGGGGGATCATTGATAAAAACCTGATGGCTGGCGTAATTCTGCCTCCCTCGCTGGAGGGTCACCATACACCGGCGGCAGGAGGAGGAGGAGGAGACGACCTTATGTGTGACCTGGCGGTGGGTGATGGACCTGCCTCACCCACCACACGACCTGACACCATCACCAGGTAACGGGGTCTCCGGTGCGACGTGTGAGGTTGGGCAAACTGATCAACCACGTTCTACCATCCTGCACAACACTACACAACCCGGGATCCTCTCACTACTGGTCAATGCTTACATAAATGAAGACACTAGACACTGTGGGAATGACTGCATTCGAGAGGTAAGAACACACACATGTATTCCCACGTCTGCTCTTCCTTCTGCTGCCGCCTCCTGCTGCTGCTCCTGCTCCTGCTGGGCCTCCCACACCCCTTACCCCACCCCACCCGATAACCACATTACGGCCAATTTGGAATATGCAAATTAAAATCAGCTGAGCTCCGTGTCGGCAGCGGCGCAATCTTCGGCGTCATCATCTTCATCATCACTTTCTCCCACCCTCACCCGTCACCTTCACACTCTCTCTCTCTCTCTCTCTCTCTCTCTCTCTCTCTCTCTCTCTCTCTCCCTTACCAAGCGACTCACCATCATCCTCTCAGCCAGGCAGCAGTGGTTGCATTGCCACAACCACCGCACCAGGAACCACACACCACAGCGGGTGGGTGATACACAGGATCTGTGCAGACAACAGATGATAAGTTTGATCAAATGTTATCAAACCTCACGAGACAACTGCTGAGATTTTAATGATGAGAAATGTCAGTGTGAGCTGAGAATGGATGGAATACATATACACGACCAAAGTCAAATATGCAAGAGGCACGAGAAACGAGGACAGAGCAGTTGATCGATCTTTCTCGTCCAATCATAAAACTCTGACGAAAGGATTATTTCTATACTTTTTCACGAGGGTAAAGTCTGGTTGTGAGCGGCGGGTGGCAGGTTGTGGGAGGGAGGCCCCAACCCTGGGGCCTGCCTCTCTCACGTGCGTGGCAACAACAACGACTACAACCACCATTATGTTGTACATCCTCACCTACTGACTACATCAAGCCTCAAACCCACCACCACCATCTACAACACCTACTGCCACTCGTCATAGCCTCGCGTGGTTACTCGTTCTCTCACAACACACAAACAACCCGAGGCCGCTGAGGATCACAGAAATACTTCCACAGGAGCACATAGCTACCACCATGACACCGACGTGTGCCACAACTCCAGATAATGTTATACCGGGGACGCCACCAGAGCTGGTCGGGTGAGGGAGGGGAGCCTCGTTATACGCCTCTCGTGCTGGCAACACTTGCTTGATTAATGACCAGGTTTACGCCATAGATCCAGAATAAAAACCGAACCACCAATTAGTACGTCGGTGCGTATGACTGATGGCCTAATCTGGGTGGATAACATTCATTCATCGTCAAGGATTACGTGAGGCAAGACAAGATTATACAACTACTTGATCATAAAGTTCCTTCGCCAGGGAACTTGTGTATCCTACTCAACCCTAGGGAACTTAGCGGCGACTTAATCTAAGTGTTCACAATGCTGAACAAGCTCCAGAGATTAAATCACGAACTTCTTTACGAAATGCAAGAAAATCCGTTCATCAGAACGAATGGAATCAAACTCTCAGAGCTGGAAAGATGTAGTACAGACGTGGGATAAAGGCTTCTTTTTCTATAGGTGTGTTGAGCACTGCAATAACTTACCGTCAGATGTAGTGAATGCCATGACTACAAATACCTTCAAAAGTCGTTCAGACAAATATGTTAAGACATTCAAGTTATACTCTTAAGAAAAACTGCCAGAAATAATATGTATAAACGACAGCATTAACGGGGACATCAGAAGGCTAATGTGCAGCAGCGGGGAGTCGGTCACGGCTTAAAAACTACTGCGCAAAATTACATTTTCTTGTCGAGTCAAACTTTTATTTCTTTCTTTTCTTTTCTTTTTTTTTTTTTACCAGACAACCCAGTCGTGGGCCAATCAGGCCTCCTGTTGTGTGTCTTCCTCATGTACAAAAATTGTAATGTCTCCTCCCGGACTTTGTCTACAGGAAATTGAGTAAAGCCACAGTGAGGTTGACTCCTAATTACTTTTTTCCAAAGTTAAACTTGTTAGGCAGAGGAGTACAGCCTGGAGCCCGGGTTGTGGGGCAGCCTGTACCTGCGTCGTGTCTGGGGTTGTGAGGTACCCCTCTACCTGTGTCGTGTCTGGGGTTGTGAGGTACCCCTCTACCTGTGTCGTGTCTGGGGTTGTGAGGTAACCCTCTACCTGTGTCGTGTCTGGGGTTGTGAGGTACCCCTCTACCTGTGTCGTGTCTGGGGTTGTGAGGTACCCCTCTACCTGTGTCGTGTCTGGGGTTGTGAGGTACCCCTCTACCTGTGTCGTGTCTGGGGTTGTGAGGTACCCCTCTACCTGTGTCGTGTCTGGGGTTGTGAGGTAACCCTCTACCTGTGTCGTGTCTGGGGTTGTGGTGGGGTTATATACTGACCCTAACCAAGGTCAGGTCACCATCTCTGGTTCACCTAACCACAGGCCTCCGCCGGCTACATCTGATGACCAGGAAGGAGGGAGGGAGTGAGAGCTGGAGGGAAGGAGGGAGGGAGTGAGAGCTGAAGGAGGGAAGGAGGAAACACTCCAGGTCCAGGCCATACCTGGTCCAGGTCAGGCCAGGTCACCAGCGGGACGCTCCTGCTGACAGCGAGGTCAGCTATACCCACGGGTCAGGTCAAGTTACGACACGTAACTTTCTCATCCGCCAACATTTGTGTTCTCGGGTTTGCGTGATCCCTCGCCGTATGCAGGAGGCCACACCACACTGCCCGTATGGTAATGTCCCCCCAACACCAAACTACCGCAAGAACATTTACATCTCTCCTTTACCGCCGCCATATTACCCCCCCCCCCCGCCCCGCCCACTTCCCCTACATCCTTCAACAAGTAAATCGAGGGTAAAAATGTTTCCCCCGCCGGCGGCGCCGGCCCGGGGAATCTTCCCCCAACACAACGGGAAAATTCCCTTATGGTCACCATTACTCTCTCTCTCTCTCTCTCCCTCCCTCCGCCATGTGGCTGACATACATTCTGGTGAGGATAATGGGTGGTGTGGCAGCCCCATGACACCTGCTGACACTGGTCACGTTCCCCCACGATCCATGCAGCTCACCCACCACCACCACCAGAGCCCACCACCACCACAGTTGCCGTACAGTGGTGGTGGTGGTGGGTGGGTGTGTGGGTCACGTTGGGGTGGGGGGAGAAGCGGCATGAATGGGTGTTGACACCTTCTCATTCTGTGGTCGCCTCAGCCAGACGCTCTTTGATGGGCTCACCTGGGGTAGGTGAGCCCACGTTCCAGTAGGTTCCCTGTTCAGCCCTTCGTTCCATTCCAGTGTGGTTCAGGCGTTCTCTCCTCGGCTGTACAGACACGCCGTACACCAGATGTACAACGTCATAACATGTAAACTATCCTCCCTCGTCCATCTGGTGTTCTCCAACCACCGTCAAGTTCACAGTGAACGTATCCAATCGTGAGGTGTTCTTCATTCACTACCACATCTACATGTTAATGAGTTACATACGCCAGACGTCAGGTCAAAATTCACGTTTCTTTCAAACGAACGAACGCCTACACATCATTTTCCTTCACTGATGATTTACAGAAAATACAACCACAATTAATGGTAAAAAAAAAAAAAGGTTTCACAATGCCGACATCAACTTCAAAGTACAACTAACAATTCAGAAAATGTGGCTATGGTGAACAACATATAATTCATAACCATTTATTCACTTGTTGGGCCATTACTCGCTCCCAATTGCAGTTCTGGAGACATTTTGAAGACTATTCAGGACTGATGTTTTGTTTACATAGAAAACAATATTTCTCTTTTTTTTCCTGTTGTAACCACTGTTATGTATCCTGTAGTTCATAACATACAGAAATGGCTCAATGGAGGCCAAGATTCCTAATGTTATGTTATGTTATCACTTGTCAAACAGTAAGATGATTGTGTGATTACAGAATATATCATTAATGTTCCGTGTGTGTGTGTGTGTGTGTGTGTGTGTGTGTGTGTGTGTGTGTGTGTGATGCAACAAACACTACCCTATGATTGCTCTATCTCTTTATATATATATATATATATATATATATATATATATATATATATATATATATATATATATATGAGAGAGAGAGAGAGAGAGAGAGAGAGAGAGAGAGAGAGAGAGAGAGAGAGAGAGAGAGAGAGAGAGAGAGAGAGAGAGAGAGCCTCCTAAGCTTCCTCCTGACACAATAAATCCACAATATCGGGAACAATAAATCCCTACAGGGATTAGTTACGGTCAGGATTACCCTGCTCTTAGTAACCAAGATTTATGGTCAGGATAACTGCGGGGATTTTCTTCAATAAATAACAACACATTTGTGTCCATCATGTATTAAATGGTGGGGAAATAATCCTTTTAATTCGCTATAGTCCAGGTATAACGCTGGCCAGTTTGGTCAAACTGGTAGTTACGTCAGGTGCCAGCCACCTGGTTAAAGTGGTTAGGCCACAGCAGATGGGAAGGTGGCCTTTGGTTAACCATTAACTAGGGCTGTGGTGAAGGTGCTAACCACCTAGTTAAGAGTGGTTAAGGCCGACCTGCAGGGAGGCTAATGGTAGGTAGGGCTGCATCACAGCCACCACCTCTCTCTCTCTCTCTCTCCTCTCCTCTCTCTCTCTCTCTCTCTCTCTCTCTCTCTCTCTCTCTCTCCTCTCTCTCTCTCTCTCTCTCTCTCCGACCATTCTGGTCACGTCCGGGGGCGGCTCCGCCCTACGCCATGCGTCTCCCAGTAAGCCGTGGGAAACCATCTGCCGGCGTCAACGCAATACGCACATACCATATATACATATATATATATCCTCACGTCTCATGATAACGCTGTCACAAGGAAGTTACGAACATTTACTTATACCTCAAAAGTAACTAACTTTACACCATCGTAATCTATTGTCTCACTACTTAAACCATTATAAGTGGAACTCAGTCAGGAGGTCGGCTTTATGACTCTACTTACATAAAGTACAGACCCGAGGCACGGATGTGACTCAGAGGGGAGTCGTCTGGCGACTCTACAGACTGGAGTAGTCAGTGGAAGTAGAGTTAGTGGTGGGTATGCGTGACGCACGACCCAGGAGAGTTAGAACTGTTCTGATGGGCAAGAAACGCGTGATAAATACCTCGTCCGCTAACTTTACAGACATGATTAGATGGTTCACACAAGTAGAGTCAATGGTTGGGCTGTGTATCATGGGGTGGCAGACTCTCCTGATGATTCAAATCAAAGTAAAGTGAAAAGAAAAAAAAAATCGGACGCCGGAAAATACCATCGTCCATCACCGAGTTTTAACATGTGGTAACCACACGTAGAGTCTGCCACCGGGCCCGGGAGGCAGTAGAGTCAGTTCCCTGGTGACTCTGCTGATGAGGCAGAGGCAACGCCAGCTAGCCAGGCCCTAACATTCCATTCTTCGCCTCACAGAAAATGTGGTAATATGTGAGAGAGGACTGGGGGGGAACCCCCACCCCTCCCCGGCCGCAGGGTGATAGGACGAACCTCAGAGAAAGAGAGAGAGAGAGAGAGAGAGAGAGAGAGAGAGAGAGAGGCTGAGGTGGCTCCCCTCGTCGTAATCTCTGGGGTGAAGCAAAGGGGAGGAAGAGTATGTGAAGGAGGGAAGTCGGGGGGTGGGGGTTGGTGAGTGGGTGGGGGTCATGGCTGCTGTCAATCCCAGAGAGTGTGGGGAGCATGGTGAGGGCGTGTGTGTGTGTGTGGGGTGCAGGCGAGGGAAGGTTTTGCATATATATGAAGGGGAGCGAGCGGGCGGGTGTGGCGTTACCTGTCACCTCCTGGTGGTCTGCTACCCCCCACCCCCAGGGGTCAACCCTGACCACAACAATGATGAAGGATCTTCCCCCACGTCACACTTACTGTGGTCAGGATGCCAGCCTGCCTCCCCATCCTGCCCTCCCTCCTGCTACTGTTGTGGGTGAAGCACCACATCCTCCTCCACCTCCAGATCCTGCCACACTACATGTTCCACCACCAGACCCTGCCACACCACATCTTCCACCACCAGACCCTGCCACACCACATCTTCCACCACCAGACCCTGCCACACCACATCTTCCACCACCAGACCGTGCCACACCACATCTTCCACCACCAGACCCTGCCACACCACATCTTCCACCACCTGACCCTGCCACCACACTAGCCTCACGTGATGCTGCACCGACCGTAAACAGACAACTCTTGAGTGAGGCACAGACGCTGCTCAAACATTTCTTTGTCTCACCTGCCGTGCTGCCACAGGTCAACACGGGAGAATTTACAACCTCTCTTTGACTTCCTTTTACACTCTACTATGTACACTGGGGTGATGCACACACACACACACACACACACACACACAGAGAGAGAGAGAGAGAGAGAGAGAGAGAGAGAGAGAGAGAGAGAGAGAGAGAGAGAGAGAGAGAGAGAGAGAGAGTCGGTCATCAACCGGGCAGGCGGCCGTGGTGGCACTACAGAGCCACACGACTGGAAATGGTGAAGGGAGGTCCTTCTGGCCCCTTCCAGCCCTAACTTCTACCGTCCAGCTCTGCTAGAGGTGAGAGTGATGGGCCGGGGTTGAACAGTGAGAGTGGGAGAGGATGGGAGAGGTGAGAGTGATGGGCCGGGGTTGAACAGTGAGAGTGGGAGAGGATGGGAGAGGTGAGAGTGATGACAGACGAACTAGCAAGCCTGGGAGACTCTTCAGGATCGCCTCAATATGTTAGGTGAAGTATCTGTCGGTCTTTATATATATATATATATATATATATATATATATATATATATATATATATATATATATATATATATATATATATAATAGACAAAGACACACAGATCGATCAATCGACAGATAGATAGATAGATAGATAGACAGATAGATACACAAACAAGTAGAGAGGTCAGAGGTCGGGTTGAAGGCATTAATAACACCACTGTCAGCACGGTTGCCCTCCCTCCCCCCACCACGTACAATGTTGCAGACTTTTAATTTAAAAACATTAAGACTGTCGGAGCAGCCAGCCAGCGCCCGCCATCACTCTCCCACCTTTCACAACTCTCCCCCAGCACACACTCTTCCTTCTCCCATTCGTCCCCCTTGACCCTCTCTTCTTCCCCTCCCATATCTGGTCCGTCCTTGAACACCCCAACCCCAGCCAGCCTAGGTCTGGCCCTCAGCACATAGCCCCCCCAGCCAGCCTAGGCCTGGCCCTCAGCCGCGTCCCAGGAGTGGTGGTCAGCCCCTAGCAGTAGGGGGACCCACCTCCTACCCTCCCCTGCCCAACAGTGACCTCCCGTCCTAGTAACCACCTCCTCTCCCTCCTGATGTCACCATTCCACTGGCTTCCCCTCCCACCAGTCCAGCCTGGAGGCCGACCTCGCGACCTGGTGACCCTTCCAGCCGAGCAGCCGCCCTCATCAGGAAGTGTACCCGCTGCTCGCTGCCACACGTCCTGTGTGCCCCGCTGCCAAGCGTACTGGTGTTTACTGCGGACCAGCACAGGTCAGCCACACCTTCACGACGGGTCACACGAAGCCCTCTTGACCTCTGACCTGAACCTGCTCCCACTGATGATTCTCTCTCTCTCTCTCTCTCTCTCTCTCTCTCTCTCTCTCTCTCTCTCTCTCTCTCTCTGTGTGTGTGTGTGTGTGTGTGTGTGTGTGTGTGTGTGTGTGCTCCCTATTTTTCCTGCTGTCACTTAATATTGCCAATGCAGATTTTTCCTTTCACGTAGGACTGTTTTTTTTCACACTTTTTGTCCTAAATTCTGTACTTTCACTTCTATATTTAACGCTTCATAAATATATATATATATATATATATATATATATATATATATATATATATATATATATATATATATATATATATATATATATATATATACACACACAAAGACTTCATCCTTTAGCCCATTTTCTATTTCAACATCTATTTCTTTATTTTCTTTCAAGCTTCCGTTTTCTTCAAGCTTGTTGAAGATCAAAAAATTTCATTTTCTTTTCAATTTCCGTTTTCATCTGGCCTCTTAATTCTTGTTTATTTCTGAGGTAATATTGTTCTCGGGTCTGGCGGGAAGTTGGCCGATTTACGATCCGCCTCAGGTCGGGGAGACGAGAGCACTTGTCTTGGTACAACATTTAACAAAAGTCTTTTTGTGGCAACGGAGGGAGTCTGGTGCGAGGCGCCAGCCAGACAGAGGCTTTTGTGGACGCGGGGGAAGAAGAACCTCATGTCACACATTAACAAAAGACTTTTCATGAACGTCATTAAACGTCTTTTGTTGCGGCACACGAGGAGACGCCGTTCATGGAACATCATGGAAATCCTTTTCTAGAGCATGCATCAACCTGGATCCCGGTGAGGAAACTGGAAGATGCCTTTTCCTCGAGGATCAACTGAGGCATCTGTGGGCCACCGGAAGTCTTCTGTAGGAGGCTTTTATGGAAATATATAAATATACATATGTGAGGGGAAGAGCCGACAGACACACGTCAGGAACACCACTCACACAGACTCCCTACCCACCCCCCACACTCACCCTACACACAGTGGTCCTCCGCACACTCACCCTAGACATAGTAGTCCTGCCCCACAACCCTCACCAGTAACCCAGGCAGCGGCAGCCTCCCCCGGGATATCCTGGCTCCTCATCATGGCAGTTCCTCTCCACCGTCCACTCGCCACCCGCACACTGCACATATTTACTCACCATCATATCGTCTGGCTCACCCTCCTCCGCTGACTGGCTGAAGCTGTGGGTCTACGTGGGCAGGGATGGTATACCAGACACTTGTTGCTCTCGTGTAGCGCGCTAGCACCGTCCACAGTGGCCTAGCCTTAACACAGCACCGTCTGCCAGCTCGTAGTGCGCTAGACTTACCATAGTACCACCTGCCTGTGGCGTCCTAGCCTTAACGCAGCACAAAGTACAAAGATCTCGCCTAAACACAAGAGGCAGTACCTTAACCCTATCGCTCGTCACAACATAGCACCTACAGTGCTATTCGCGTCCAACACAGGAACCTCAGCGGTGCTTTAAGTTCCCACGACAGCAGCTTCAACAGAGCTACGAACCGCGTCTCTCCATGCCCAGCACTGAGCACAACACAGGACCCAACACTCCATCTTCGAGGGGTAGGAAGGATACTACAGGAACCCATGACCCATGGAAACGTCTGTACACACGACCAGCTGGACATGGGCGGTGGAGGGTCCATTTCTGTGCTGTTTACCATAAGCAAACACTGACAGCAGGCGACGCACGGTCATGCCAAAGGTCAGGCCTCGTGTCCAGGGGTCGTCCCGTCGTGCGAAATAGATAAAAGTTCTGGTACACACACACACACACGCACACACACACCCGAGTCAGCCATAATCCCCCAGCGGATGGCAGCTGTCCAAGGGCCACCCATTACCCAGCTACAGATCTGTGGTAGTACAATCAACCAACACAGTTACCCTGGCAACGGAGGGATGAGGAAGTCTGTCTGTTGCTGGATCTGTGAGTCTTATGTCCACACGACAAACCCAGTTCCTTCAGCAACCTCGTGTGGGGCAGGTTGTCAAATGGGTTCAAGCAGTGGAGGAACAGACAAGCGAGTTATCCATCTGTGAAACAATACTGTCTCTCACTTATGTATGTATATTGTCCTT
Organism: Panulirus ornatus; assembly: GCF_036320965.1. Lineage (NCBI taxonomy): Eukaryota > Metazoa > Arthropoda > Malacostraca > Decapoda > Palinuridae > Panulirus > Panulirus ornatus. Next base: position 2,904,939 of record NC_092254.1, on the reverse strand, counting down.
TCCATCAGGAATGTGCGTTCTACGGAAGACACTCGTTAGAGATACTGGTATACAGCGCAGCTCAGCACATTTCACCACCTATATCTCCTTTCTTAAACAATAGGCACGGCATTTGCAGTCTTCCACTGCCCGACACTTCTCCTGTGGTCTGTCAGGTGGTTCAAGACATACAGGGAGAACGCGTGAGTACCACGTGCCCTCTATGTACCACCAGCTGTCCACGTGTCTCTTGTACCAGTTCTCATATCATCCCACACCTGTACATCATGCGTCGCTGGTGGTGACGTCATATCATCCCAAACCTGTACATCATGCGTCGCTGGTGGTGACGTCATATCATCCCACACCTGTACATCATGTGTCGCTGGTGGTGACGTCATATCATCCCAGACCTACTGTACATCATGTGTCGCTGGTGGTGACGTCATATCATCCCAGACCTACTGTACATCATGTGTCGCTGGTGGTGACGTCATAACGTCCAACACTTCGGTCCCTCGTCAACTTGGTCATCTTCAAAGAACCTTCCCTTTGAATGGCTGACTCTCATTACCTGCTCACTAACCAAGAGTGTATCGCTTATAAATCTATGGATGACTTGTCATTTCTCACCCGCACTTCTCCACCAGTATTTCTTTTAATTAATCATATTTTCTCTGTGCTTGCTTTCATATCTTGCTCTCTTACACTGTTGCAATGCTGGCTTACCCTTCTTCCGCCTATATCTCGCTCTGTAACTTGTTCTACAGACCTACACAACTTTTTTTTTCCTCATTCTTCTCTCCTACCTCACATGGCTCACCCACGTACCAACTCACTCCTCCTCCCACAGCAATGTTCTCTCCTCAGGTCGCGGAGTTCTAAGCCCCCAATTTATGACGCCATGGAAATTGTTTGCCTCTATATAGTTAGCAGGGCGCTTTGAGGCGGCCGCTTCCTATCCCATCTTTTTATATCCCGACTCAATACATATTCAAATAAAGCCTCTTCATGATTACCTTTCCCCGAGTAGTGTGTGTGTGTGTGTGTGTGTGTGTGTGTGTGTGTGTGTGTGTGTGTGTGTGTTGTGTGTGTGTGTGTGTGTGTGTGTGTGTGTGCGCGCAATGTTCTTACTGTACGTTATCGACGATTGTCGTTCTCCTGTTCGCGATCGCTGTTGTACGATCGCTGGCTGAGCCTATGTAGGCTGCCTGGCTCAGTCTCCTGCCCACGTTACTGGAACACGACACCGTGTCCAGATGGTGATGATGACGACACCCCTGGGCCACAGAGACACACGGTTCCCAGCACTCCAGGCTCCACCTGTCACCCCCAGCTGGTGGCCACGTCCTGTGGGCGCCATGACTCGTAGAGGGAGGTCATGAACACGACCTACCATGGGTGTACACTGCACCTACATCATGACGCACCCATGACAACCTCTCGCAAAAAAAGAAAAGAAAAAAAAGCTGCTGAAAAAGACGTTAGGGAGGAATCTCTTCACGACACACAGCAGTTTCTCAACTGTGTACTGGTCGGCTTGTGAGACTAGCCAAGTTCATGACACGCGTTGTGAACATAACAACCTTCCGCAAGTGTTATGACAAGTCTTAAATCAAGGGAGTTTCAAAAGGTGTGGCTACGCAAGGTTATCTAACCTGATCTATACATAAGCAAGTAGAATTAATTATACTTTCAACAGCTTAACAAAGCAATAAGAAGCTACGGAAGCCATTAATGGTGCAGAACATACAACTAAAAGGCCAGATAAGATTTATTACAGTAATGAAATCTGACTATAATCTAACGACATAAAACAGGTAACTGATGGATATGTAACAGGGAACGAGGGAGTCTATGTGGTAGGGAGAGCAGGGGAACTACCAGGCAATATGACGAGGAATTCAATAAACACAAGATTCCAAGATCGACTACACCGACACCTCAATTGGCACAGTAATCCATCCAGAATTTCATTAAGTATATTGACATCCTGGGGCGGACGAGATTAATATCCTGGCGTCCCCGGACAAAACACGTCCTTGAGGTATGAATCCTGCCGGATGAAAGGATACCCAACCCTCACTGGCGTGTAATGCATCGCCTTCCTACCGATTCGTCTTAGATTCTGATACTATTATCACGTCTCTCGCTCACACGTATCATTTATACGTTTCACATGAACATATCTGGGAAGGTTCATCAGGAATTAGGAAATTGTAAAGATGTTCTTAACCTGCCGTGGAGAGCCACTAACGCTGGAGATGATCAATCAAACTCCGGTGCTACCAACTGTAGCCAAACTGATCGACCTTCGCTAACTCAGGGACCAACACCCTGGACTGATACAGTACCTGACATACGGTAAACTAGCGAATCATTTGTAAAACTGCAACTCTATGTTATAACGATGTGATGTAAATACTAATAACATCATTCATCATAAAGCTAGAAAATGGGATTCCAACCCTAATAAAACATAAGTCTCCCTCGCCTTGGACCACAATCAAGAGACAAAGGCTGCATTGTTGACGATGTGAAGGAAGACGCAGGCGACTGTAAACAAACCATCGTCCTTCACATCCCCCGAAACAGTTACTTTATAAATGGAGTTGCCAGTTCATTAATCTTCCTTCATTAAGTATAATTACTGACTAGAATCTTGATGAATGTTACTGGATAGCTGTATATCTGAGATTAATGTTCGAGAATATTCAATTCCCATATGGTAATAATCTCTTTCCTGCGTCTAAAACAGAATATTTCCAAGATCAGTTGAGTTACCAGATATCACCCAGCCGCCTCACTGGTACACACACACTTGCAGTATTTACCAGCAGGGTAAACCCTCTACACACACGATTATTCCCCTCACTCCAGAACAATGACTCACAACGTTGTATTTCCATACAAACGAGGCCTATCTACTCCTCCAATTGGCCCTTACCAACGGAAGGTTAACTCGTCAGGGAGAGGTCACATCGGTGACCTTGTTTGGCTGGGGTGACACACACGTTCGGCCGTGACAAGAAGACCCCAGGGAGGGCGCCAGTCAACCTCCCAGATAAGAAGAAACTTTTACATAAACATGAAGGATGACCTAGTAAGTATTCACGTCCCAACTTACTTCAACTTGTTCCTCTCTCTCTCTCTCTCTCTCTCTCTCTCTCTCTCTCTCTCTCTCTCTCTCTCTATGTATATATATATATATATATATATATATATATATATATATATATATATATATATATATATATGGGGTAAACCATGGAAAGTTCTGTGGGGCCTGGATTTAGAAAGGGAGCTGTGGTTTCGGTGCATTATTACATGACAGCTAGAGACTGTGAGCGAATGTGGCCTTTGTTGTCTTTTCCTAGCGCTACCTCGCACACATGAGGGGGGAGGGGGTTCTTATTTCATGTGTGGCGAGGTGGCGATGGAAAATAATAAAGGCAGACAGTATGAATTATGTACATGTGTATATATGTATATGTCTGTGTGTGTGTATATATATATGTATACGTTGAGATGTATAGGTATGTATATTTGCGTGTGTGGACGTGTATGTATATACATGTGTATGTGGGTGGGTTGGGCCATTCTTTCGCCTGTCTCCTTGCGCTACCTCGCTAACGCGGGAGACAGCGACAAAGCAAGAGAGAGAGAGAGAGAGAGAGAGAGAGAGAGAGAGAGAGAGAGAGAGAGAGAGAGAGAGAGAGATCCCCACAATACAATCAGTAGGACGGTCATGAATACATTAAATCGTCAAGCGAGAAATTTGCATTATTTGGAGACCCCACGGAAAATGGAAAGTGGATGGGCGATTGAATTTTTGAATTGGTTCTGCGAGAATGATGGCGGGCGTGGCGTGGCGTGGCGGACACAGCAGACCCACTCTGGCTGGGGCATTATCTTCTCCATCACCTCACCAGCTGAACATCCTCCTCCACAACCTCCTGTCCAAGCCGAGATCTTCCTACCTCCTCAATGTCGCAGTTTCTCAAGTTCTTTGTTTTGTATGAAGCATCATGACGAAGATCATGCACCACAGACAGGTCGACTAATAGAACCACCAAAACACAAATGGTCCACACCATGCTACAACCTACAACCAGTCAACCAGTATTACGACTAAAACATAAACCGGTTCACACCGTACAACTCTCACAACCAGTATAACAACCATAATGTAAACTACTAGCCCGCTCCCATAAATCAATCTGTCACTGCCACCTTACATAATCCTCATTAATATTCTGATTACTCCCGGATTAATTAATTTCCGTGATAATCACCTGATATGTTAGTTCTTCATTATCATTAAATTAACACATCGTAAACTGTTGAATTCTGGTGTTTTATTGCATGTCATCTTTACCCAGTACGACCCAAGCTTGCTTGGGTACGATGGCGTGACCTTTGACCCCTAAACTTTTAAGGTCAGGTCATCATGCCCACAGGTCGTACCGTCATGTTAAAGAGGAGCGTCGCGCTTGGAGGTTGTTGCGTCGTACTCAAGCAAGGGTCGTACAGTCGTCGAATGAGCCCAAAGAATTAATTAAACACTCGAAAACAACAAGACACACATCACACTGTCTCCCTCGCAGACGACTACAAACACGAACATGACAAACGTCGGAGGGCGAGGGATAAACACCTGAGCACAATATAAATGAATTAAGTAAATCAAGAAAAATATTTACTCACTTAACAATGAAGAATGCGATAAACAATTCTGTTGTTATAAAAGAGTGCGTGCTCAGGCCGTGGCGGTAGACCAGTAATTATATCCTTTCAAACGACCACGTTTTATCTAACACTCTGAAGCTGTCCAGCAATAATTCTCGAAAGCTTATACTTTCAAACGGATGCGTCCAAAACGCCGCCGCCATCTTTGTTGTTGACATCAGACCTGCGCGTCCCCGCCACAAATAACAGCGGTCCTGCGCAGTATCAGCTAAGCAAAACTCTCATTATACATGTTTGCAATTACATGTCTCTAATGTGTACATTGCAATTTTAATGACTATACACTGAACAATCGAACGCCATTACATGTAATAAATTACGAACATTCTGCTAAATTTTGTCTATTCTTTCCATGCTGCAAACATTTGTAAATTCCACCGAAAAACATCAAGTGTGTCGTTGCATTTCAGTAATTAATTCACCCAAAGTGAAATGCAATTTAGCTTTATTTTTACAAACCTCACGCGAACTAAGGCGTCAAAATGGCTTGACTAATATCATTGTGTACATTTGTGTACCCAGCTGACGTTGTCCAGTTCCAGTGGTGTTGGTCGTGTGCTCCTGGCTGACTCCATACATCGTGGTATACATCAGCTATCTCTATACATTATGCTATGCAACTACTATCTATCTATATCTAATTATACAAAAAATATAAATATATATCGAGTGATACAGATACCATACACATCTAGCTATGCCTGTACTATCTCTATATATCTATAGCAATACAGATACTGCCTTCGCCTGAGCTATATAGACATTACGTCTATACACAACTATGTAGATACTATATACATCTAATAATCCCGGTACGACCGGGAGATGGACATAATTTCCTGGTTGTAACATCCATAATTCAACGACCAACCTCGTGAGCACGACCGTACCAACTGGTCGTTATGACCAAAGGTCGTGCTCACGGGTCGTCACGTTAGGTCACGCCCAAGAGGTCATAGGTAGTGACGCTGGGCTAACTGGGTGGTACGCATGTTCTCAAGGGTCGTACCCTCCTGGTCAAGGGTGTACCGTGGTGCAGGATGGTACCGTCCTGGTCAGGGGTGTACCGTATGGTACCGTCGTGGTCAGGGACTAACGCGTCGCGCCATATGAGCGGGCTACTACGTAGGGGCGTGGTTGGCGCACATGACAGCCAAACTAGCCAGGGTTTCTGGTGTGGCCGTTAATTATTGGCGCGCCAACAGACCCTAATTAATATCATGGTCTATGGCCCAAACAATACTGCAGGATTTGTAGGACAAATATAAAATGAATAACACTGACGTGTGTGTGTGTGTGTGTGTGTGTGTGTGCGCGCGCGTGCGTGCGTGTGTGTATGTGTGTGTGCGAGAGAGAGAGAGAGAGAGAGAGAGAGAGAGAGAGAGAGAGAGAGAGAGAGAGAGAGAGAGAGAGAGAGAGAGAGAGAGATTTACATCCAAAATGAAATTTGAAAAAGAGAATTTCATACATATTTAAATTTCTTATTTATAAATTCTTTCCGAAATTAAATACTTTAGCTTTTAATTAAAAGATTTCCCTTTGAGGCGAGAAGTGAGTCTGGGCTGGGCTGGGCTGGGCTGGCTCATGTTATGACTGAGAGGGGGGTAATCCTCCCCCCCCCCCTGGCTGACCTACTCAACCCTGAAATAACTTGGAAGCTATCGTAACTTTTACCAGGGGGGAGGGGGAGGGGGGGGGAGGTCTTCCCTCTCAGGATTGGTAGGAGGGTGGGTTTCCTTTATGCCTGGTGAAGGGTATTCCCGGAATATTGGAGGAGGTGGAAGATGGAGGGAGGGGGGAGGGGGAGGAGGGTGGTCTTCCCTCAGGATTGGGTGAGATGAGGGGAGGGGAGAGGAGGGGGGTCGTCTCTATTACTGGTGGAGATGGATGAGGGTCTTCTGTGTTGCTGGTGCAGGAGACGAGGTCTTCCCTGATGAGCATCGTGTCTGTGTGGGTGTGTGTGTGTGTGTGTGTGTGTGTGTGTGTGTGTGTGTGTGTGTGTGTGTGTGTGTTCAGACATGGCGCACACGTGTAGGACGGACGGACACGCGGGCCAACACAAGCGTACACCTCCCTCCCTGTGTGACACACGAGCAGTAGTGAGACCCAGCCTGCTGTGCTGAGCTGTGCTGTGCTGTGCACACACTGCTCATCATCATGATGGCAGACGTGACCAACTGCGGTCACGCCCACCAGCTGGCAGGGTCCATGACACCGCAACGTGGGGGAGGAGGAGGAGGAGCACCAGTGATCATCATGACAACTGTCTACCACCAGACACGTACCGGCGGGTGTGCCACACACACACACACACACACACACACACACACACACGTAACCCGCCACACTCACACACACAGGTGCTCACAGGCCAAGTTTATGATGGTTGTAATGAAATTATCGTCTCTAGCGGCCTGCTCGACCCAAGGTCAGGGGTCGTGAGGCACCGTGTCTCGCTGCACCTGAGCACGACGGTACGACCCGTGAGTAAGACGGCGCGACGCTTGAGTACGACTGTACGACCCTCATGTATGATGGATGGGCCAGCATACCTTACAATAACCTATCCACCTGCAAGCGTCAGGTTTACAACCACCAGCAGAGCAGCTTAAATATGGTGGCTGTGGGCAGTGGTGGAAACGATGAGGTTGTAAGTGGTGTCAGGGTCGTCAATGGTGGCAGTACTGACCTCGTCGGGAGCAGTAATGAAGCCGACATTATTCCAGCCATGTGAACTTTACCATCAGCCAGCAGTGCCTCCCTCCCTGCCATCTGCTCACATCTTCACCCAAACTTGGCAGGTTGAGAAGGCCGCCAGGAGCGCAAACTTCCCCCCCGTCCGTCCCTCCATTTGCATCTAAAAACTTAACTATTCCTCTCCCGGGGCCAGCAGCCTAAGTCCTAACCAACTTGCGAGATCGAACGCGCTCCCAAGAAAGCCTGCGGAGCAAGTATTAAACTTGTTCTGTTCCCTGCATCAGCTAAGAGCGACCACATGACCGACAGGAGCTGAAAAGTTTCTCTTTTCTTTCCTTAACTCGGACAGCCAAAGTTAACTAACAGCCAAAGTTAACTAACAGCCAAGGTTAACTAACAGCCAAGGTTGACTCGAACATCCAAGGTTAACTCTAACGGCCAAGGTTAACTCTAACAGGCAAAATTAACTGTAAAAGCCATGGTTAACTGTAACAGCCCAGGTTAATTCTAACGGCCATAATGTTCTGTAAACCTAATCTCTTCAACAACTTTAGCGTCCTCAAGACTACAAAAAATTAACTTTTATTTACCATGTCAACCATGATCTGCTGAACATGGGCGATGATCCTACAGCAAACGATAGGGAAATGGACCTTCCAGCAGTCCTGTCACCGTGACCATGTGATGTACGACCACAACCACCATCATAAGGGCGACACATCACGCCGATGTGAACGTGACTTGACCCTTGGCTACGGTCATATACGACCCTTGGGCGTGACAGCCTGGCCTCTGACCCCGACCCTAACGACTCAGGTCAGGCCCGCCTATACCTGAGGGGTCGTAACATCGTGTTTAGAGGGTCGTAACGTCGCGCTCAGAGGTCGTCCTTTCGTGTCGAAAGGTCGTCCGGTTGTGGCGAGGTCTTGAGGCAGCGTGAACGCAGTGGTGTGCGTGCCTGGTGTACTGTACAGTACACCGCCCGACCATCACACGAGGGAGGACTGCACACAGCTCGCTCCAACACTGGGAGATCAACATCACTCGTCTTGCAAGCTTTTAACAGACAACAAACTGATCCACAGCCAGGCTGGCTGGCTGGCTGTGGATCTGCCTTCAACAAGTGCTTGATCTGTAGCCATGTCGGGGGGGAGAGGTGGGCTCGAATACCCACACACTTTCCCAATCCCTTCATCAACATATATGGTAATGACCTTCCATCTGCATCTCATGAAACAAGTAGAAACTATGAATAGTTTATCGCTTTTAAATGGACGTCAGCGGCGTGGCCATGAATAATAATTTGCCTGCACTGGGGAGCGAAAAAGATCTTGACGGCTTTGTTTCCCAGGACGGCCGAGGTGAATCAGGATTTACACGTCTGCTCTGAAGCTCACACATCTCCAGGACGGGCAGGTGGGCAGCCAGCCATGCTGCGCCCCACAGCCACGCGCTCCTGTGAATTGGCCCCATGGTCAGTCGACCCCATGATCCATCACACACACACACACACACACACACACATCATCATCATCATCTCGACACTGATCCCTTGTGTCATTACATATTCCAGCTCTTGGTTAACACGACGAACGACCACTAAGTACTTGATCACAGTGTAGTAACTGACCTGTTCTTGTTGCAGGAAAGTTATGATTTAGACTCGGTCTATTGCACATGCGTCGGTAAAGGGTAAACATCTTATTTGACACCTTGAGGGTTGGGTAACCCCACCTGAGTGACGGGTCACCCTCATCATGGACACCAACCATTCCTACCACACCATCACCATCATCACACCATCACCATCCCATGACGGATGCTAAGCCTCCATCCCTCGACCACCCTCCTCCCCACTCCCGTGCAGGAGTGACTCCCTCCTCTTCATCCTCCCCTCCTCCTTTGGGGACTCGGACCCAATCGTCGATATGTGTCGTGTGATACTTGAAGCTGACGAGGCAGTCTCCCTCCTCACCACGAGCACAGCAGACCCCCCCTCCTCCCACGCCACGACAAATCCCTTCCTGATCACAAAGTCGACTCCCATCTGCCTGATTCCACCCCTATCCCCCAGCCAGCCTGCCCCTCCCCCCTCACCACTCACCTAAGCCTCTCTTTCTTATTTACAAGAGTTAATCCCTATATTCCCCCGACACAGGCGGCTCAAGGACCTGCTGTCTCGCTTACCCACACACGTCATGGGGTATTACCAGCAACAAGTGAACGGCGGGTCGAGCCGACCACCTGGCGGGATGTTCTGGCAAGCCCCAGCTGTCGCCAGCTGTCTGTACTGGATGCTGTCGTAAGCAATGTGACAGGCTGTCGACACTCCAGTATCCACCGTAGTTCTGGACCCAACATGACACCCATTGGGTCAGCGGGTGATTCACCTCCCGTGGCACGTGGCAGGAGGATTCGTGAACCATCTTGATAACTCACGTGGCGAGGTGGCTGTAGCCTGGCACAGCACCGGCACGTGTTACGTGCTTGACGGGCTCCACACATCACGTGGTGCCAACTGAACAACAATAAACACTGACACGTGGTCTAGTAAGAGCAAGAAAACACAATATCGTCCTAATAATCATTCTACACCAGAGGATCATTACGGTATCAAGTTGTGAAGACAGTTTATGGACAGGGCAATCTGTGACGTCGTCAACACTGGAACTATTCCAGTCTCCTATTCCATGTGACGTCATTCGTAAGTGTCAGTTTGTCTGTATGTCTGGCCGGTAAGGCTTATATCAGAGCTGTTTTCACAGTGGCCCACTAGAAAGATAACCACACGATAAACAACTTATCAAATATGAAAATATGCCAATAAGGACTGAGGTGACCAGATGGCTGCCAGAGATGACCACTTCAATCTAACCTTTCCATACAGCGTGTCGGTTGTCATAAAAAAGGAAAAGAAATTAATGTACATCTTGCCATCATGAACACTCCCCTCACCTTGACGAGGCCGGCTATGTAACATCAGACAACTGGCACGATCTACAAGCATCATACATGACAATCAAAGATGACGTATACAAAATTTACCGTATACACACACACAGCGTGACACTGGCAGCCAGCTACAATGATACTGTGTGTGGCTGGCTGGTGTGTACAGCCTGACACAAGTAAACACCGTCCGGGGGAAGACCCTCAACACACGAGGAGGACACTAGGAGGAAGGCTTCTCCATCTCATCATTAATGAGGGAGGTTTCTCCATCACGGGAAAGGTTCTCCATCGCCTCCTTATTTCCCTGCGAGGGTGCGGGAGCAGACGACTGTGGATGTGGGAGTATTTACAATAATGACAAGGTGAAAGGTCAGAGGTCACGTTGCATCACACCACTTGACCAATGAGGTGACACAGCGGGCGATGATTGCTCCCTCAGTGTGAGGTCTCCAGCACCACGACCGCACGACCCCTGAACACGACGGTACGACGCGACCACGACCGTGCGACCATTGACCACGACGGTACGACCCATTGACCACGACGGTACGACCCCCGCGTGTGAAGGCCTGGCCTCTGACCTGACCCGTCGTGCTCATGGGGGTCACAACGAGTCAGTGGTACACGGCATCACTTTTCGACCTTCACAACTCCAACGTATTCCCAAGATAACCCAATGAATACACTAATTACCTCTGGTAATTAAGGTCTAGTCGATAATTCAGTTAATTCACAGAGTGCTCATAATCCCTTATGAGCTGACTGCCAGTTAACCACTGACAATTTCCACGTTAACCTAATAATCTGCCAAATGACCTGAAACAACGTGACGGTAAATATATAATTAACTGGCAGTCGGGGAGGCGGAGGCAGGAGGAGCACACAAGATGGTGGAGGCCATCTTGAGGAGGCTACACACACCACCACCACCAGCAGAGTAACCCACACCACCACACAGGGGGGATGACATCACACCACCACACAGGGGGGATGACATCACACCACCACACAGGGGGGATGACATCACACCACCACACAGGGGGGATGACATCACACCACCACACAGGGGGGATGACATCACACCACCACACAGGGGGGATGACATCACACCACCACACAGGGGGGATGACATCACACCAACACACAGGCGGGATCATATCACACCACCACACAGGCGGGATCACATCACACCACCACACAGGGGGATCACAACACACGACAAGGCCCACTGACACACTCTCCCTCTACACTGTATGGTTCCTCTCCTCCTTGTTTCCCCATAGCCTCTCTCTCTCTCTCTCTCTCTCTCTCTCTCTCTCTCTCTCTCTCTCCATAAATACATTTCATTCCAGCCTGGAGAAGGAGGGAAGGGCAGCTGTATGTTTGAGCGAGGTGGCAGAGCACGAAGGGGGCATAGTACGTGTCTATGTACACCGTGTGGGAGGACGACGGAGTGTACGTAGCGGAGCAGTCACACTGTAAGCTGCTACTGCCATTACCACACAAGTGCTGTGACCAACGCTTCTTGAACCCAGGGTAGGTCATGTCCAGTAACGAGGTCATATTTAGCACGTGGGCGACCCGGACCAAGACGCTAACGGTCTCGTCAGCTCGTAAGGTCGTGAACTGCCCTTCCCTGGGGCATCAGCTGGGTCGCACGACTTACCTCACTTAAAGAGAAACTTTAGCGACAACGAGCCGGTGGGCCCAGCTCACCCCACGTACAAACACAACCCACTGTCAACGCCCTGAAGTACCGCCGCCGTACACCGTTACCTCGTGACGTAACGCACTCACACGCTCAGAACATCTGAATCATCAACAACATCCCGAGGCACTCACGCTGCAGCTGTGGTGGCCCACGCACTCCAAACTCACTCACGGCAATATAACGTCTTCATAAAATCCATTTTTGAAATGGCTGCCTCACAATACGTTGCACAGACTCTCTCATAACTCTCTCCTGTTCCCTTCATCCTCAACTAGATTGCACATATATATATATATATATATATATATATATATATATATATATATATATATATATATATATATATATATATATATAATGACAGAATAGAGCAAGAGTTCGTCGATGCCATTAATCTAAAAACTTAGTAAATTCGGCAACGGAAGCAATGATAAAAGTTTGTATCAGATGAAATATTTTTACCCAACTCCTCGTGAAGTGGCCCAGCCCCGTCCCTCACTTGTTGCTCACACTTACAGTACACAATACTTATACTACTACTTAACACTGCCTGGTTCACAGTGTGAAGGATCAACTTCGCCCCCAACCGTTCAACATATCCTGCTGGTTTAGGGAGGAGAGTTACCTTAGTAAGGTAACGTCTTACCTTCGTCAGGTGTTGAGGTAATCATGGTCCATCTACCTCCACTGCACGAGGCGTTACCACCCACACACCGTCACCTGCACGTCAAGACTGAACCATCATGGTCATGATGCGCCTCACTACTGAACAACAGTCGACCAAGACGGACGGACGGCAAGACATACACCCTTCTATGTCTCACCCAGCACGTCCTTAGCCCAGCACGTCCTTCACCCAGCACGTCCTTAGCCCAGCACGTCCTTCACCCAGCACGTCCCTCACCCAGCACGTCCCTGGCCCAGGACGATGAGGGAAATAAAGGTGGTCTGCCACTTTCTGGCGTCGACCCAAGACCTGGAGTCGGAGCGTGACGGTGAGGCAGACATGGCCTGGCTGTATACATCACCAGCGTCTACGTGTAACACAGTCGTTATCACCAGCGTCTACGTGTAACACAGTCGTTATCACCAGCGTCTACGTGTAACACGGCCGTTATCACCAGCGTCTACGTGTAACACAGTCGTTATCACCAGCGTCTACGTGTAACACGGCCGTTATCACCAGCGTAACACAAGTCATCCTTATTAAATAATCAAGACCGTAAAGTCGTGCACCAAATGATATACATCATGGGAGGAGGGAGGGAAGATGTGTATACACTCACATGTCAGGTGTGTACGAACATGATAGATCAATCACCACACTGCCTTATATAACGTGCCACACACCACTATATTCTCCATATATATATATATATATATATATATATATATATATATATATATATATATATATATATATATATATATATATATATCCTATATGTTCTCCTCTCAAGTAAACATATTCATCTGAATTTAAACAGTTTTTTCTATTCATGTATGACCACACGCGACCTTTATATATGTATAAACACTGCATGTGTGTGTGTGTGTGTGTGTGTGTGTGTGTGTGTGTGTTATACCCATCGCTACAACACCACAACCAACATATCACTCCCCCTGGCCACGACCATAAAGACAACAACCACTTACTAATCAACTGCCCAACAACACACATAACCGCTCAGACATCACAACACTTTTATGACCCGTGGGTCCCAACCAGAGGACGTGGCCACCTTCCTGAACCCTGCATGCGCCTCATGATGGTAGGGACTCCCATGGACACCTAACCACCAACGTCAGCCAGCACCACTGCCAACATAACCACCAACGTCAGCCAGCACCACTGCCAACATAACCACCAACGTCAGCCAGCACCACTGCCAACATAACCACCAACGTCAGCCAGCACCACTGCCAACATAACCACCAACGTCAGCCAGCACCACTGCCAACATAACCACCACTGGAGAAAAACGACCACAGCTATGACTCACATGTTCCTCTGGGGGTCGTAAATTTATCAAGAAACTGAAAGTATATTGGTAGGACACCCATCAGCCTTAGTGGCTGGCCAGCCAGGGTGGAAGTTTATTAATCTCTCTCTCTCTCTCTCTCTCTCTCTCTCTCTCTCTCTCTCTCTCTCTCTCTCTCTCTCTCTCTCTCTCTCTCTCTCTCTCTCTCTCCAAGGTCCTTACAGCCTCATCCTCCCACGTCTTAATATCCTTCCTCCCCCTCCCCCCACATCCTACCAAAGGGGGCCAAATCACATCCTAGGATAAGCTGTAGAACCCAGCTCAGCCCCAGCCCTAGCCCTAGCTCAGCCCCAGCCTAGCCCAGCCCTGCGGGATACCCACATTACCTAACGCAACACATCCTTCCCGGAGCTCACACCAACACCCACGTCCGCCCCTTCTGACATGTTCCCTCAACTGCCGTGTGGAACGAGCACTACTGCCGTTACCTTGTTAGTGTGCCTATAGTGGCCATCCACGACCAGGGACATGGCCACCTACCCCAGCTTGTACCTCACCATGAGAACCACCTGGACCCACTAAGGATCGTCTGAGGCTCACAGACCCAGTAAGCACCAGGCGCTGGCCTGAGTCTGACCGACACACAACAGACGTCCCCACACCACCGCATGCTCACACCTTAATATTCCCACAACGTTTTACATTCACAGGTAAAACGAGTTTTCTGTGTACCTTAATTGGTTCGGCCAGAGCGGCTGGGCGGCTGTACAATGCACCATAAACTATCATTACAAAAGACGTTATAACCTTCCAGAGTTGGACGCCTCAGTTACAATCAAGTCTTGGACCAATCCGGCCACAAGATACCAATCCGGCCACAAGATATTCCTCCTCCAACAACCACAGTTGGTTATTGTCCTCTCAGACGTGAGCCACATCTTCCTTACAACACCGCATTGAATATAGTTTCCTAAATGCATTTGACGTTAAGTGTTTCATGTTACAGTGTTGTACACCCCTGGGTCTGCTGTACTGTTCTACGTGTGTTTATGTATAGCAGAGTGTGTGTGTGTGTGTGTGTGTGTGTGTGTGTGATGTGTCCTTGAGTAGTGTGAGACAGTGACGTCTGAGAACACTGAATATGCACGTGTGGTAAACTCTAGGAAGCCTGTAGGACCCTCACATAACCTGTAAGACATGTAGGATCCTACAGTGTCTGTAGTATGTGTACAGCGATCCATGTATCTACCTGAGGCCAGGTCTCACCACCGTGTGGCCGGCCACCTCCACCCTCGTGTGATCCTCTTCACACCAGGACCCACCAAGAACCCACCAGGACCCACCACACACCCTTCATGCACCTTATGATTTAGCAGTGACTTATCTTTTTCCTGCCATCCGTATTTCACGTTCATATACTCTCTCTGTCGCTCCCTCCCTCCTGCTCTTTCTCTCTCCCTCCCTCCCTCTTTCTCTCTCCCTCCCTCCCTCTCTTTCTCCCTCTCTTTCTCTCTCCCTCCCTCCCGCTCTTTCTCTCTCCCTCCCTCCCTCTCTTTCTCTCTTCCTCCCTCCCTCTCTTTCTCTCTTCCTCCCTCCCGCTCTTTCTCTCTCCCTTCCTCCCGCTCTTTCTCTCTCCCTCCACATATATATGAAACGCCACGGCCGGCACTGAAGCCAATATAACCGCAGGATGGCTCTCTTATCCCCTTCACTGAAGGAGAAAAATCATTGCAGTAGAAGCTGAGTGAGACACAGTGACCAGTACACTCATGCTGATATCAAGAGCATACACATGCTGACATCATCAGCTGGAGCTGACACGGAGACCTTCCACCTGCAGTGACGTCAGCAGACTGACGCTGTCCGGTGGTGAGCCAATAAGAGTCATTCTGAGAATAAACAAAGCTGGAGAGAAAACGAAATGTGGTAAACAGAAAAAAATAAAATTCAGTTATACTACCAATATTGACCAGTTCACAAAGCTGGGACGTTCTGGAGGGAGTGAGTGAGGAAAGTAAACTTGTAGGATGAACAACATGAGGAGGGGCATGACCGGAGGAGCGTTCGTGCATGATGACCTACAGTAAGTGTTAAATGAACCTCACCAGTGAGAGGTTGGGCGGAGGACGGTGTCTGCCACAAGGGTAAGACTGGCAACCATGTTTATCAATGACAGGGTCACAAGCAGACTCCACCAACACGCATCAGTCCAATTCTTCACCATCACATCTTAACAAGTCTCTTGCTGTCTTGCAAAACCCTGAACTTCTATCTTGAGTGAAGGCAACCCTTTTACGGCGGGACTCTTATCTCGAGCAATACTGCAGGGCCAACTGTAACGCATCCAACACCTGAGGCCCAGTGCTTGGCCAGACCAGCGCTTGAGGGCCAACCCTAGACCAGACTAACACTTGAGGGTCAACCCAAGAGCCAAGGTGACACTTGGGGCCTTACTCTAGGCCAAGCCAACCAGCCAAATCCTATTGATTTTAATCAAGATGCTGAAGTCCACACTTTGAACACTTTTTTGGGGGGTTTAGATTTCGGCAGAGTGTGTGTGTGTGTGTGTGTGTGTGTGTGTATACAGAGGCAGGAGCATACATACACATGGCAGGTACCGGTATTCATCCACTACAAGACCTGCAGGTCAGGATAAACAGATGATACGGTTTGGACTTCCTACACACTTGGTTCGTAAGGGTACAGCGCGACGTGGAGTGGTCCATAATTTGTCATGCGATACTACCCAGCCTGACAGCAGGGTGTGGTGCGTCACCAGGTTATGAGGTCAGGAAGACGCATCAAGAACGACCGGCTCGAACGTTACACGACACATAACGCGACGAACAACGACCGGAAACGGACGACAGGGGCTAGGCTCAGGTGGCAACGGACGACAGGGGCTAGGCTCAGATGGCAACGGACGACAGGGGCTAGGCTCAGGTGGCAACGGACGACAGGGGCTAGGCTCAGGTGGCAACGGACGACAGGGGCTAGGCTCAGATGGCAACGGACGACAGGGGCTAGGCTCAGATGGCAACGGACGACAGGGGCTAAGCTCAGGTGGAAACGGACGACAGGGGATAGGCTCAGATGGCAACGGACACCGAGACTGAGGAGTGGCGGTGAAGAAGGGAGACGAGAGAGGAGAGAGAATGACAGAGAGGGAAAGGAAGGGGAAAAGAAATAACGGAGAGAAGAGGAGGAGGAGGAGGGACGACCATGGTGAGAGGGAGAGAACAGGAAGTTAACAGGGAGAGCGCGGAAGGGGAACAGGTGGCGCCCAAAACCACGTCTGAGAACAGTGTTCAGCGTAGCGAGGTTGGCTGGAACCATCACGCGTTCAGTGCAGCGGGGTCAGTGGTAACCTTCCGGTGTTCGGTGTAGCGGGGTCAATGTTAACCTTCCGTACTTCGGCACAGCGGGATCGGTGGCAACACCCGGTGTTCGGTGTAGCGGGATTCAGCAGCAACACCCGGTGTTCGTTGTAGCGGGGCCGACGGAGAAATCGTCCCAGTCTCTGCCTGATTACTTTTACGAGATGATGGAGGCTGATGGTGTGGTGATGGAGGGAGGCTGATGGTGTGGTGATGGAGGGAGGCTGATGGTGTGGTGATGGAGGAAGGCTGATGGTGTGGTGATGGAGGGAGGCTGATGGTGTGGTGATGGAGGGAGGCTGATGGTGTGGTGATGGAGAGAGTGGGAGGGAAAGCTGGCTGCCTGGTGATGGAGGGAGGCTGATGGTGTGGTGATGAAGGGACGATGATGGTGTGGTGATGGAGAGAGTGGGAGGGAAGGCTGGCTGCCTGGTGATGGAGGGAGGCTGATGGTGTGGTGATGAAGGGACGATGATGGTGTGGTGATGGAGAGAGTGGGAGGGAAGGCTGGCTGCCTGGTGATGGAGAGAGGCTGATGGTGTGGTGATGGAAGGAGTGGGAGGAAGGAGTGATGGAGCGCTGAGGGGAAGTAGGTCAAATCAAAACAGGAAGAGAGAAAGTGAGGGGGAGGGTTGAGGAAGGCTGAGTACCATGGCCACACCTGAGTCAGGACAGGTGAGTGAGTGAGCTGTGAATCATCGGCATGAGGACGAGATGAGTAACACACGACGACTGAGGAGGAATATGTGAGTCATGATGAGAATAATGAGTAACTGTAGTGAGACATGACTGAAGGCAAACACAGCAGACAACGCGCACGAAGGAGAACCAAACTGGAGAGGAGATAGTAGAGATAATCATACACCAGAGATAAGATAAGAGACATAAAACAATATATATATATATATATATATATATATATATATATATATATATATATATATATATATATATATATCGGAAGAAAGACATGAAGAATGAGGGACATTGATGGTGAGGTAAACAGTGAGGATGGTTCACCTTGGTCTATTTACTGAGAGATTTACCCCCATGCCGGGGAAGGAGGTTGGGGGGGGGGGGGGGCGATGTCCGGGTTTCGAACGAGTGTCTCCTGAGGAGAGAAGGGTGTGAGAGGGGTCTCGTGTGACAATGTCCCCAGCTGAGGTAAGAGGTTGGTCATATTGATCGAAAACTGAAGAAGTGTCCCAACTGGCAACCCCGGCCTTACCTCATCAACCCCCACACCCCACCCCACACACTACCTACACCCGTCACTCTGCGCCCCCTCACACTACCTACACTCGTCACTCTGCGCTCCCACCCGTCACTCTGAGGTCCCACACACCACCAGTCTAATCATCCCTCCCTCCACTCGACATGGTCGCTGTCAATCCATCAACTCGCTCATCTCCACGCCCGTCAATCCGTCCATGGCGTCACACTTGTCTTACACTAAATGAAACCCACTAACCAAACCCCGTAGACTTCACCAACACAATGAGATGTGTTCGCCAAATTCCACAGCCACTTCCCCGTCGCTACACAACCATCAAAAAACATCTACAGGTGCTGACTCCCTCCCGCCCACCGCAATACACAGAAATGGTGACGACACACACACACATACACACACACACACACACACACACACACACACCGAAGATAAAAGCCCTTACATATTCGTCCCACGACCTGGTTTTCCCTGAGCCGTAAAATGTTATCAGAACAAGACCCTGATTGACGCTTTAGGCGACGGCCTTAACACAGAACGGTGGCGTGGGGTGGGGTGGCGTGGGGTGGGGGGAGACGGGGCGAGGAACAGCCCCTCGGGGTGGGGGTGGGGGGTGTAGTGAGGGTGCTTACTGTAATATCTCATACCAGGCCGGAGATGGCTCGAAATATTCCAATAAAATATTTGAAAAGTTACTTGCTCAAACTTCTTACCCTGTATACAGCAATCATTATGAAGTTAAGGCTTGGCTGCCACTTTACGATAAGACGTCATTAACACCTCACAACCATAATCCATCTCGACCCGAGTCACTCCAACACATGAATCAAGAATTTCGTTCGTCTGGCAGCGGGCGATAACGTCTTGTTCCTTGGGGGAGTGAGAGTGTCGTACGGGGGAGGTGCTGGCCCAGCATTACTAAGGCAACCAACGTTCTGTGTTGCCGCCTTTAAACCTCTTGCTCTTCTGCCACTCAGCGAGCGTTGTGAGGGCCGGGGTACGGATATTCGTGGCCCTCCAAACTCACAGGGAACACTGCAAGGGCACCAGTATTGATGGTCCTCCGCCCACTCAGAGAGCATACGTCAACCATACTAATATTCGTGACCCACTCAGTCAGGATAAAAGTCTTGGGTACAAAACCTTACCACTCAGAGAGCATATATTCTTGTGTGAGTGCGAATGACGACGACTTATCCACTCAGGGGGGTAACAGTATGTCCCAAAGCTAAATTCATAGTCCCACACCACTCAGAGAGCTTAATCCTGTAAAATCTTTTGAATATTGATTGTTCTCCCACTCAGAGAGCATAAGTGAACGGCGTTAGAGGAAAGTTCGTGAGCCACCCACTCAGTGAGCATACTTAAATAAACTAACAAAAGATATTATCAGCAAATATCATACGTTATAATCCAGTCTCTTACCACAGCGCTCTGTATGAACACCTTATATATATATATATATATATATATACTTGTTCGCAGTTTCCCGCGGTAACGGTGTAGCGCCACGAAGACAAGAAGTCCTCATTCGGTCACATCCACTCTCTAGCCTGCGTGAGGGTTAAGCCTCCAAGGAAAAGTTGCATTTGGCGGGTCGTATCATTGGGAGTAAGGTCTCGTCAAATAATCTATTACTCCACGGAGTCTACGTATCCCTGCTACGAAAAGGGGCGCAGCTTGGAGCAACAGGAAGCTCTGGGAAGAGTTCCTCGGAAATTATCAATCAATAAATGAATAGACGTATGTACGTGGTCTACTCAAGATAACTCAGACGCTGCAGAACGATAGACAATGTCCACAATACTAAGCAAAGGAAAATATACGAACTCATGGGCGGCAGCAGTTTCTGTGGCTGGTCAACCGACCTGGAACATGAACACTGCTGCAGTGGCACAAAGACACTTTCTATGTCAACGTAAACTGGGAAACACAAGAGTTCAAAAGCCAGGGAGCAGGGCACTGTTGAGAGAAGTGCTGTAAAAAAAATTCCCGGTGAAGGAATGGGAACACTGGTTCCTGCAGCTTCAAATACTGAGGCCAGGCTGGACAAGATGGGGGAATGGTTTGATGGAGGGCATCAGGAAGGGGAGGAGACGTGCTGTAAGGTACAAGAGAAAACAAGGAATGAGCAGACCAGAATGAGAAAGGAAGAAGAGACTTTGAAATGAATACTGTGGACAAGTTCTGAGATAATGCAAGACTTTCCCATAATGCCATCAGGAGAAAACTGTCAGTTGCACGACAGGTAACCAGGCTACGGGGTCCACACTGAGGAGTATAGAACAACCTTAGGATATGGGAGGACCTACATGGCAAAGTGACCTGGAAGAAGGAGAAACCGTCAACTGCTGTACTTATCTGTAAGAACAGACCGAGGACGGGCGGTGGACTGCCGACGAGTGTCGACGGTAAATCACAAAATGCAAACACGACTTTACGTAGAGGGTGAATTTCCTGCGTGGTGGTGCCACACAGTATCACTGGCCACATCAGGGCAGTGTGGTGTGTGGTGCTGGCCACATCAGAGCAGTGTGGTGTGTGGTACTGGCTACGTCAGAGCAGTGTGGTGTGCTACTTGCCACATCAGAGCAGTGAGGTGTGTGGTACTGGCCACATCAGAGCAATGTGGTGTGCTGCTGGCCACATCAGAGCAATGTGGTGTGCTACTGGCCACATCAGAGCAGTGTGGTGCTACTGGCCACATCAGAGCAGCGTGGTGTGCTCCTGGCCACATCAGAGCAGTGAGGTGTGGTACTGGCCACATCAGAGCAGCGTGGTGTGCTACTGGCCACATCAGAGCAGTGAGGTGTGGTACTGGCAATATGCGACGGGGTCCAGTGTAGGATGAAACTGGCTGGGTTAAAGGGATTAAACCTTGCCACTGGAAGTGTGGCAAGCCAACCAAGGGAAAGATGGAAATATAAATACTTAGATAACACACAAGAGATAGGAACATGGCAGATAACACGGAGGAATAATCAAGAAAAACAAATGCATGAAGAAATATCAAAGAATCAGGACATAAAACAAAGTACAATGGTGGCACTATTGGGTTTCAGTGACTGGATACAGTAACAGCTGGAGGAGGTACATGGACAGGTACAGTAGTAAGCCAGACGAAAGCCAGTGCATGAGGACCTGCCGAGCCTAATGCAACCAAACTGTACTATGAATGTTGGTCTGCTACAAGCACAGTGAAGTCCATTATATATATATATATATATATATATATATATATATATATATATATATATATATATATATATATATAGAGAGAGAGAGAGAGAGAGAGAGAGAGAGAGAGAGAGAGAGAGAGAGAGTTGTGGGGGTGGGTGAGGACCGAGGGAACAGACGGAGAGGGAGAGAGAGTGGGTGTGGCGTGTGGAGGAGGGAGAGCGTTTCACGGTGGGTAAGTACATCAGACCTGGACGCCCTGGTGAGAACCAGAGACTCTTGAGGGGCAGCACGGCAGAAGGGCGGACGTACTACAGCGTCAGGGCGGGAGGCAAGGGAGACCTAGGCTGCAACATGTACCAACGCTGACCCCTCACGTCCACGGTAGGAGGATGGAGGGACGTGCGAAGAGGGTGGACCCAGGATGATGGACGGAGCCATGAACCACACCCAGGATACAGCACCACAGAGCCCAGCTATCCTCGGGCGCCTGGCACAGTGTGTGTGTGGTGGCCAATACAACCAGACATCGTCCACGTCATCATCATCAATACAAACTCTCATGTGAAGGAGGCGAACCCTCCCTCTCTCCCCTGATGATGATGGGGGTCTGCGGCGGGCCACCCCTACACCAGGTGGACCACCACACACATAGAAACACCACCACAGCACCACACTGGGTGGTGCACAGCTGTGGAACCTCCGGTGAAAAGGAAAGAAAAAAATCCACGCCGAATTACAGCACGACTTGAGAGGGTTACACTCTACTAAACTTTTTCAGTTCTGGGATGTTTATGGAGTCGAGCGATGTCTGACAATGTTATCATGTACGCAGAGCTCGGTCACCTCACCGTCCACACTACTAACTGTCCTCTCCCCGTGCGGCCAGCAGCACGACACCCCTCCTCTGCTTGGTTCTGTACATCTCGTTTCTTGATAGTTTCTTCTAAACAATTACAGCACCACCACGCCATCACTTTACTCCCGGCACGGTGCTCCTAATGCTCGGTGAGGACGGACTGAACTTCCGCCCTCCAACTGGTCCCTTGAGGGCTGCCCTACCATAGCCCTCCCGCCCATCACCCAGCCCTTGAGGGCTGCCCTAGCCCAGCCCGCACCCCCGCCGCAGGCGTCGTTACGGACCTGTTGGAGCGGAATTTAAACGAGGGTCAGGACACTATGATGAAATGAGAGAGAGAGAGAGAGAGAGAGAGAGAGAGAGAGAGAGAGAGAGAGAGAGAGAGAGAAGAGAGAGGGGTACATATGACGTCCTACAGCAGAGTGTGTGTGTGTGTGTGTATGTGTGTGTACGAGCGGGCCTCACTGGAGGACAGACCACACATTATTCCCCTTGCCATAACCCATCAAGTACAGATGTTGCTTGTCTCTACCAGCTGCCCCCCCCCCCCCCCCCACCCACCCCCAGTTTTCAGACCAGGTCTTAAGTGCGACGTAAGGGAACCCTCTTACCTCTGATCCTGCAATGTCACATGTCTTGGTTAATGAACAGGTAAGACAGCGGAGGATTATATTTACACCCCTAAGAACGGTGGAGGATGATAGTATACGCATCCGAGGGGCACTTCCAATGTGTATGTCAAAGAAAAAAGTATTTACTTGGAAACCCAAGAAAGAACTGAAGCAAATAACGTAACTCTATGATATACGACCCTGAAACGTCCAACAAGAAGGGGATAAAGGACTGTTACCAGACATGGCGGTGGAGGATGACAGAGTACGCACCCACTGTACACGTGGGGTGTGAGCAGGTAAGTCTCCTATCAACCACACTCTGACCTCAGTGCTCACTCATCTCTTACAGCCAGTCCCAGGGAAAGGAGGGGATACTATATACCATTTCGCTCTAGTACACTGTATCCCGCGCACGTCTCTCACCCTCCTGCATGCTTGGGTGCAGAGGACTCAAAATCTTGTTCGTGAGCATATTGAAAACAAGGCAACCTTCTATGAATAGCAACAGAAAATGGGGACACTTTACAAATAGAATTAAGAAAATAAGACATCCTTTACTGCAGACTTATTTGAAAAAAGAAAAACTCTAAGATGTGTTTTATGAGAAGAAAAACTGTTATATTCCCTATCACTGACAAAAATAAAACAGGCCACCCTTATGATTGAAGCAATGAGAATGGGACATCCTCTACAAAATGAAGCAGAAAATGGGACATTCCCCAGGGACAGTGGCAAGTGAGGGACCCTCAGTGACCAGCAAGCAGACAGATCATCACTGATAAGGACCAGCCTGGTGACCAGCATGATCATCACTGATAAGGCCTCGAGCCAGCCTGGTGAGCGGTGATAAGCCCGTCAATGACACACTTAAAGTCTTACTTTAATGAGCCACTTTTGCCTAGCCTGAGACTCGGTGATCCACAGCATCGCTCGATACGTGATCATCCAAGTAATTAATGTGATTTGGTACGAAATAAATACTGATCACATAATGTGATTATCTACATATCTGATGTTATTATTCACATATTGAATGTGATCATCGAGAAAATGTGATTCACAAAAGTAATGCGACGATCCATAGTAAATGTGATTATTCACATAATCATATAATGCAAGTGATTATTCATGCAATGGATGAGATTATTCACATAATCGAAATTGAATTATCCACATAATGAATTATTCATTACATGACGACTGTGATTATTCTCATAATGTAATCATTCCTGTACAGAATCACTGATTATCAATAACCATACAGACGAGGTAGATTGCAACACTGCTGCTGTATTGCACAACTTTAACACGGTAACTGCCGTATGTTGCAGGGTAAGTTGGGCACCAGCCTCACCCTCCTGTGTGTGTGTGTGTGTGTGAGGGCCTGACTGAGTGTGAGGAGGGAGCACCCCAACCTTGTGAATGGTTTATGTAAGTGCGGACTCCACCGTGGTGGCCGGCCGGGAAAAATGTTATATACTGAAACCTGCCGACTGCCCAGGACGGAGGCAAGGCGATGGTTGGCAGGGGCGGCGGCTGCTGTTGCCAGAGCATACGGCAGTTGGCAGGGATGGTGGAGGTGGCACCCGTGGGCAGAGATTGTGGTAGAGGTAGCGGCTGGGGGGGTGTGGTGGCGGGGGAAAGGTGTTTGCCTTGCCCTGACCAACATATCTACCACCACATCACGATACGTACACCTAACCCGCAACCTTTATATTACGTCGAAGGTAACACTCCCCGAACAAGGGAAATACAGCGTCGTAAAACCTGCTGTGTAATATATGGCTCGAGTCTGACCCCAGAAAGAAGGGGGGGGGGGGGGGGGGGATGGTGTAACCAAACCAGTGTCTGGCCAGGGAACGCGCGGCTCCCGGGTCACCACCACCAGACACTAGGGTCGACATCTTGTGGTCAAGCAGCAATTTCATCCCCCCTCCCCTCCCCACCGGGTGTTGTACGGTTTGAGGAGAGACAGTGAAGCCCTGTGTGTGAGGACAGTGTCACACAACATCCTGGCCAGGATCACCAGGTTCACATGTCTCTTCCGCCGTGCTTGGGACATGGCGCACTACCTGAACGATGCAGGACGACCCCCCATACGCACAACAAAGGAGGAGGAGGAGGAGGTAAGTGCGCGGGGAGGTCCGGCCAGGGGAACAGCCGGGGAGGATAGCACCATGATAAGCACAAAGTGGCAGCTTTTAACGCTAACTTCCATTATCCTGAGGCGCCATCTGGCCAGCCACAAGGCTTACCCCCTGATAGTTCCGGCTGACCCACCACCAACACACCTCCACCATGCCCACTCTTCCTGTGTAGCGCCAGCTCCATCATGTTGGCACACAGACCAGGCTCATTCCAGTGTACTCTCACACCAATCATTTTTGACGGACATTTCTTGTGTTTTGAAATATGTTCTTGAGAACGACCAAGGTATTTCTACCAAGAGAACAGTTCTGTAAACATTAAGAACAATAGGTGACATGTGACGTATACTACATATAAATCAACATACGAGATCATGTGCAACGATAGATATGCAGTTGATATACGTAAGGAAATCTTGCGATAGACAGTAAAGGTCACGGGATATATATCTCTTGTGGCAGGAAACACAAACGAGTAGACCAAAGTCGCTGCTCTAGACGAAGCCAACACACGACACTGCTTCACAACTTCCTCACGAAGCACCTACTGAGTTCAGTGATTCACCCACCGGTGGTTCATTCACCAGCGTCTGACGAACGAAGCTTCGATCACAACTGCCACAGTCGTTCACCCTAGACATGGAACTGCTTCACCTGCAGGAGTTACATCATGGTCGGGAGTGAAGCCTGGAACGCACTCAGGGAACCGCTTCCCCTCACCCAATCTCCACCGCGACGACAATTTCCACAGTAAAGAGCAAGGTTCACATTACGAGGGAAAAGCTTTACCCAAAATCTCCTGGAAAGCTAAACACAAATGAAGAAATGTAACTTCACAGGCGAGGAACTCAATGGCGTCTAAAGAAATGAAGACAAATTCCCGGATAAAAACTCGGGGAGTTGAAACAGCTTCGGGGCGAACCTGAGCAGCGGGAGGGAGGGAGAGACAACCTTCATGAGCAGAGGGACTGTATCCCCGAGCAACACGTGGCCTGCACGACACCACGTTGGTGTGTTAAGGTCAGGTCAGATCAGGTTAGGTGAGTGTGGTTCTTCCTCCCATGATGAAGTCCACCTTACAAAGGGCGGATCACCACCCCCACCCCAGGCAGGAGCAGACTAATTAAGAGGCTGGACCCGGCCTCATTATCGACCCTGATTGAGACAACAATGAGGCTTAATTGTCCGACCCTGGAATTCACTAGTGGTGTCTGACGCTTCACCTCCGCGTTCACGTCTTTATCATATCGCCCCAACCGCGGTAGTGACCCCTCCCGCGTCACACTGAAGGGTCGCACCGTCCTGGTCGTCAGAGAGTGACCTAGTTAGGGAAGCACTTTAATCATGAAACTTGTAACACTGCAGGCCACTAGCTGTTTGTTTATGTTGGCACTGCTGCTGAAGGGTCGGTCTCCAACAACCTTGTGTTGGTGGTGGTGTTGGTGGTGGTGTTGGTGGTGGCGGTGGAGTGTGCACACATCCTCGTGCAGGTGGTAGGAGCGCTCCACGCGGCCCATCCCGGGGCTATGAACCGTCTGAATGTGACGACATAAACATGTTAGGAAGGTCGAGTTCTCTCTGGTAGCAAGGATACGAGGCATTACCACCCCCCACTATTCCCCAGGACACGAGCCATCCCCGACAGGACACAACACTGGGTCGTGTCGCCTCCGTCCCGAGCATCTCCTTCGTCAGCCCACGTCGGATACAGGAAGGACGAGATGCAGGACCCGGGTGGCGCGCCCTTCCGGCATGTTTCATGTCGCCCCTTACACATCAAGGAACGACTCGAGTGATTCTTCGAAATCTTTTCAGGAGTAATCTAAGGTGGCATCGTATGATATCTGGAAGTCCTTATCAGGTGTAACGCGCGTCTTAATGATGCCACTCCACGGCTCAGATGGTCGATGGGGTGGCAGCCGTTGTCGTTGGTCGTTAGGTATGACCATGACGACATGAAGCTGTTCCCTCGTAGCTGGACATGACGAGGTGTCTGGCTTCGGATCATTAAGGTAAACAACACAAGCTCAAACGTGCTGCACGTGGAGTCCTGCCACACACAGTCCACGACAGTTCTCCCTGCAGCCGGAGCCACTCCTCCTCCTCCTCCAACGGTCAGGTGGGAGGAACGCAGCGCAGGACGGGTCTGAGGAACAGTTCCAGTTGTTGTTGTTGTTGTTGTTGTTGACCAGTGTAGGAGCGAGCGCCTGTGGTCGACCGGTCAGGTGAGGCGCTAAGGATGATAACAACGTAACGTTATCGATGATTCACTCCCGTAAGACAGAGCCCATGGCTTTCCTTCCTTCCTCCGGCTCTCTCTCTCTCTCTCTCTCTCTCTCTCTCTCTCTCTCTCTCTCTCTCTCTCTCTCTCTCTCGTGTATCCCAACGTTCTCTCTCCTTTATATCCCGGGGTTACCTAACCTTTGACTACCCCTGGGGTCAGCCAATATCCTGGGGCCGTCCCACCGTGAGTTACCCCCGCCTACCATCACCCATCGGTGATGGAGGGAAGGGGGAAGGGGTGAGCCTTGTGACCAGCTGGTCAGAGTCTGACTCAGGAACTGCCATCTTCACTGCGCCAAGCACACCTGCTGCTCCCTCCGCAGTCTACTGCACACAACCCCTCCCCCCCACACACACCCACCGTGCGGGAACAAGTCAGCCCCCCCCCCCACACACACACACACACATCCTGTGATACAAGAGAAAATATCACGGCGACATTTGCATAGTGAAGACCTTCCTGGCAGACCGGCCTGGCTCGGGGCCACACCCCCCCCCCCCCCCCCACACACACACACACAGCAACTGCCGCGATGATGGAAAGATAAAAGATCAAGGAAGGAACCGGTCCTGGCAGGGGGGGGAGGGGGGGGGGGGAGGGCAGTCTTGGCCCGGCCTGGGAGGGAGGGGATGGGAGGGTCACCGGCCATGACAGCTTTAGGTCTGGTGCAGACAACTGTGCTGTGTACTGCGCTCCCCCACCACCCACACGTGTACCACACTATAACCACGACTCACTCTGCCCACTACTTGTCAATATGTATGTTTCATGTGTCTATATATCATGTATGTAGTTTCTATCTATTGGCAGTATGTATCAAAATGTTTCTATCTATAGGCAATATGTATCAAAATGTTTCTATCTATAGGGCAGTATGTATCAAAATGTTTCTATCTATAAGCAGTATGTATCAAAATGTTTCTATCTATAGGCAATATGTATGAAAATGTTTCTATCTATAAGCAGTATGTATCAAAATGTTTCTATCTATAGGCAGTATGTATCAAAATGTTTCTATCTACAGGCAGTATGTATCAAAATGTTTCTATCTATAGGTAGTATGTATCAAAATGTTTCTATTAATAGGCAGTATGTATCAAAATGTTTCTACCTATTGGCAGTATGTATCAGAAAGGTGTAAGCGCAAACATGTCTATATTAGTGTGTATATGCCGACATGCATTCAATATGTATGATATGTAAATGTGGTCATCTATAAATAGGAAGAAATTCATATATGCGTAATGTATGTACATGCATAAGTATGACACTCGTATGTTAATGTCTATGTAGGTATAATGCATTTATGTATGATAGGAACTGTGTCCCGCTGATCACGTGTGCATGCCTGTATGCATGTACACGTATATAAGTTTGTAAATAAATTTCTATATGAAAAGTACATATATACATACACTGTGTCAAACCATACAGCTCTTAATACGCGCATCTCACCAATCTCGTACTTCATGAATCGCTAAATACAGTTCCAGTAAATAGCCTGCTGGAATACGCATGTAATTAAGACAGACAATGTTTCATATTTGTCAGAGTGAACACGAGGAACGATGAGAAAAGAAGCGTAGTGTTTGGTCTGGTTCCCAGAATGGGGTTGGCAGTGAGCAGCTCTTACGTCACGAGGGTAAACAACTGGAGGGGCTGGTGCATTGTGGGAGTGAATGGTGTCATCACTGCGCGGGGAGCTTTGTTTACCTCGTGACGTCACGAGGGGAGGGGTCGCCACCTCCGAAATACAGAAAACGAGGGTTGGGTTCCTCAGGCTACCTACCCTCACCCACATCCAGGAACTGCGGTTCTTCCACAACCGACAACTGGATGGATATATATATATATATATATATATATATATATATATACTTAATGCTACCTCGCTAACGCGGGAAATGGCGAATAGTATAAAAGAAAAAAAAGATATATATATATATATATATATATATATATATATATATATATATATATATAGAGAGAGAGAGAGAGAGAGAGAGAGAGAGAGAGAGACGGGATGACATTTGGGATGCACCTGCGTCCAGTATTGGCCCTGAACACACAGATATAAATAAGTATGGCCGATGTGTCTGGATGGAAGACCAGAAACCATTAATGATGGAGAATATCATGATTCGTGCTGGCGCTACAGTTCCTCACAACCAACCATCCGTTAATCCCCTGGTAACGTTATTCATAACGCACATCGTTACACCGTTACGCAACATCCAGATTTAATTCCTCCGTTTTGTGAAGCCTGAATTCATTAGCTTTGATCTACGTTTGTACAGCTTTGATGATCTCTGTACAACTGGTAGCTGTCATTTCCTTTACTGGTGCACAACAAGGCCTTTGGTTTCATTAACTTGTACACCGGCTGATGGTCGATAGTGTTGTAAATTGGTCGTTACCGTCCACAGATACAGATGATTAACTGTGAGTGGTCTACGTTACATCATCAATACCTACTCAACTTGAACACAGCCATGATCACTTAGTGTTGGAGAGAAGTGCGTCTACCCAACCTAACCCACGAGCCAAAATAACTCCATTACACAACACAATTCCTGTCACTACTCAAACACGTGAATTACAAGAATCAACTAAAAAGGTCATGTAAGTGAAGCGTGACAACAGCCAATCACATGTTGAAATACATAAAATCTGTAACTCCCAGCGTTACTCATAACCTGTAACTCCCAGCGTTACTCATAACCTGTAACTCCCAGCGTTACTCATAACCTGTAACTCCCAGCGTTACTCATAACCTGTAACTCCCAGCGTTACTCATAACCTGTAACTCCCAGCGTTACTCATAACCTGTAACTCCCAGCGTTACTCATACCCTGTAACTCCCAGCGTTACTTTTATCCAAGAACAAACAGTTTCCAGGATATGCAAATAATCAGAGGAGCAGTATTAAGATCACTTATATTAAGTGACAGCAAGACATCTTACTGAAGTGTACGTAACTCTCTACCAACTTAATATGTGAGGCAAGTCCTCAACTCACCACAGGACTAAGAAAGCTGTGTATCCAACGTATTACACCAGAGCAACATGTGATTTCACACTAACTTCAAAACCATTACACACAAAAAAAAAACCGCAGGATTTAAACTCGATGATTCAGAGTACCTTCAAAACCATTAAAAAAAAAAAAAGGCGGGATTTAAACTCGATCAGTAACGAGGCACTGACAGGCGACCGGACACATTAGCTTCAAAGGAAAGAAAAATTGAATTCATCGAAGAAATATGACGGGCGTCAAAAAGCACCGCAGTCTATCTATCGTTCAGCATCCTCACCTTACGTCATGACGCCGTGCCAACGTAAACACTGACGCAACACAAGACGACGACCACCACAGGGAAGGGCCTCCTCCTCCTCCTCCTCCTCCTAGTAGTGACCCCTTGCCTCGCCTCCCACACCCAGATACCTAGGGCCACCTACCTACCTATACATTATCCCACAACAAAGACAGGAATTCCAACCACAGCACTGGGGAAAAAATCATCTCGCCAGTTTCAATATGTTCAGCCACACGTGGGAAGCCTTTTGTTTCCAAACCGCAACAGAGAATGGGAATAATCCACGGCGCGGAGAGACGCCACGGCAATGAAAACGGGAACAAGCATAACGCCGTAGAAAATGGGATGCAGTCCGGGGGAAATGGAAATAATCCATGGCAGTGAATAATGTCACAACAACTGAAAACGAGAATAAGTATATCGTCGTTGAAAATGGGATATTATCAGAAAGAACGGGAATAATCCAGCGCTGAATTCAATCATCTAAACACTGAAATCTGGAACACGTATATCACTGAGGAAAACGGGATGCGGTCAAGATAAGGACATCATACAGAAAAGGGTACGAGCAGAGCGACGGAGAAACATGGGATGTTCCCAGAGTATTAGCAAGTCAACAATGTGGGAAACAACATTCTGACGTGTAAGAAAACGGCATAATCTACGCCTCTGACCAGCATCAATATATACGACTGACGAACGACCACCACACGTAGAAAATGGTATACACAGCCCACAGTTGTATCACAGAGCATGGGACTCACTGCAAACTATATATATATATATATATATATATATATATATATATATATATATATATATATATATATATATATATATATATATACATATATATATATATATATATATATATATATATATATATATATATATATATATATATATATATATATATATATATATGCATGTTGCGTATTGAGGTTGGCCAGAGCCAATATGAGCAATAAAGACATACATCATCACTGGTGCAACACGGGCGTCACGACCCACACATCTTGTGCTATAAGCCGCAAGACGCAACGCTGGGGAGAGGGTGTCAGGAACGACGTGTTGCAGGAGAGGCGAGGGACGTGAGGGTGTACACCAGGAGAGGCGAGGGACGTGAGGGTGTACACCAGGAGGAGAGGCGAGGGACGTGAGGGTGTACACCAGGAGGAGAGGCGAGGGACGTGAGGGTGTACACCAGGAGGAGAGGCGAGGGACGTGAGGGTGTACACCAGGAGGAGAGGCGAGGGACGTGAGGGTGTACACCAGGAGGAAAGGAGAGGGACGTAAGGGTGTACACCAGGAGGAGAGGCGAGGGACGTGAGGGCGACCACCAAGAGAGGCGAGGGACATCCAGTATTGTGCACAAATGTTTCCTGATCATCTCACCTACATTGACCAATGGTCAAGGGTGATGTGTGGCGGCAGACGACGACTGGCTCGGACAGACCCAGGTATGGGATGGGCCCGGTCCCTCACCAGCGTCTACCATGATCCACAGCCGACGCTACACGATGAACACCATATCCCACCTCATCAAGACACGACACAGAGTCTCCCATACACCACACTCCCCCACTTGAAGCACAGTAGACCCCCATCCACTAACAAGCGCCACCACACAACCTATTACGCCGCGGAAGACACAATAACCCCAATTACCAGAAGGGTGCCAACCACACACCCTATTAAATGAGATGATATAGCAAGCCCCAATTATGGGTGACACAATTCGACATAACAAACGAGACACTATAACCCTCCATAGAGGTGGCTGGCTCATTATATAACATAATAATAACAACCCTTAACCCTCCTCAATACAGAGTCAATACTGAAGCAGGAGATATACAAGGATTTCACCGGATTAATCAACCCCTTAGGGAACAGGATTACTTAAAATACTAAGAATAATTCTAGCAACCATCAATGCGTTAAATCCTCCGTAACTGACACTATAGGATTACTTCCGTCAGTAAATCCCCTGGGAGATGATACTGTCAATATTGGCAGAAAAAACAGATAGGATTTCACACGGCGCACGGCCACACGCCTCCCTCCTGCCCACCCCGAGACACACACACGTTTGTTAACCATAGTGCGAGAGCAGCTTAGTACACGACCCTCCTGGGATTACTGGAGACCACTGTCTCTACGGAGGGCTAACTGCAATTATTTCCTCTCTCTCTCTCTCTCTCTCTCTCTCTCTCTCTCTCTCTCTCTCTCTCTCTCTCTCTCTCTCTCTCCTGGAGCAGACAAAAAAGGAAGCGATGACGGAACCATTTTGAGAGGGTGAGAGAGAAACGTATTAAGGATTTAAATATATTTTCACCAGAACTCCCGATTTAGGAACAATCTAAGGATTTTCCCATAACCCCCCGTCATCCCCGCGCGGGTTTAGCGGGATTAAATATTTTTGGGATGAAATTCAGGGATTCTACCACAACTCAAGGATTTGACCAGAACCCAAAAAAATACTCCAAGTGATCAACAACCTCGCAAAATCGAGAGTTGCATCTCTCAGGAGGAATGCTACAAATACCAACATACAAATATCTTCATGATATAACCACAACACAAACACACACACACACACGTACGTCAATATTTGTCTACCACAAGGACGACCCTTGACTCAAGGATCACAATTAGAGGAAACCCTCAGATGTACAGCAGACTCGAGATGTGTACAGCACCAGTCAAAAGTCTCTCTCTCTCTCTCTCTCTCTCTCTCTCTCTCTCTCTCTCTCTCTCTCTCTCTCTCTCTCTCTCAGCTGGGGCAGGACACAGCCACCACCACCTGGCCCCTCAACACGCCCTTTCTGGCTGATAATGATGTAACCCACGCTCGACCCACCTGCCCACCACAACCTCGTTCCACCTGCCCACCACAAACCCGTCTGACCTGGATGAGGCTTGACCTGGAGATGACCTAAGATGAGGCTTGAGAAGCCTGATCCGGTGACCTGGGTTCAAAGTGACCTGGTGACCACTGCCTAGCTCGTGCCTGACTTCCTGACCTGGTGACCCAGTCCTAATGTGACCTGGGACCAGTACAGAGGAGGAACATGAGTCGAGATACACACTAATGTCATTCTTACCAGAAAATGACCCCAGGTAATTGTGCTGGGCCAAACCCTTATACCTCTGGCGTATGCTGCCCTACTATATATATATATATATATATATATATATATATATATATATATATATATATATATATATATATATATCGTTAGCTACATCCAGCTGTCATAAACATCTCGCTATTCCCTTGGTCTTAGAATATATCTCCAAATGTCCTTAAGAGGTCAAAATATTTCCTGGGCTTTGAAACAACACACCTGGGTTTCCCTGGCGTCAGGGAGAGAGAGAGAGAGAGATGAAAACATCACTAAGTTCAAATGTCGTTGTCATCAGCAACAACACAACATTGTGACGTATCAGCCAGAGCGTCATAATCTGGTGGAGTTTCCTGGACGTCAGAACAATATGTTCAAACTTCCTTAGCGTAAAAGAGATATTCCAGGCTTCCAAGATAATATTTTTCTTTCTTTTTCTTTTCTTTTTCTGCCATAAAATAAAGCCTTAAAGGAGTGGAGCTAATGGCCTCGTCCGAGGAAGAAGGGCGCAAGTCGTGGGGCATTTAGAATGGGAATTCTTGCATTATACAATGGGAATGTGAGTCTTACAGCTAGGACAGATTGCGTGGCTCTTTCCTGCACGTCGGAAGTGTTGATATAAAGAGTTAAGATAATTTTTTATCACACATATTACTGATACTCTCTCTCTCTCTCTCTCTCTCTCTCTCTCTCTCTCTCTCTCTCTCTCTCTCTCTATATATATATATATATATATATATATATATATATATATATATATATATATATCAACATTCAACATAGATCAAAACACACAAACGCGTCATGATTCTGTAATGGTCATCTCCCAGCGTCGTACAACGTCCTTAAGAAGAAGCAGATGAATTAACGTGGCCCAGCTGCCTTAGTCACACACCTGGCAAAACTCCCCTCTTGATATATATATATATATATATATATATATATATATATATATATATGTGTGTGTGTGTGTGTGTGTGTGTGTGTGTGTGTGTGTGTGTGTGTGTGTGTGTGTGTGTGTGTCACCCCTCGCTTCTGACCAAGACTTACACCATCCTGCAAGAAAACACTCCTCCTCCTCCTCAGCTGGATTTATCAAAGGCCACGATTTCCCCGCCTCTTTTTTTTTTTTTTTTTTTTTCTCCCAGGACGTTCTAACCGTTGGCTCACACGACCGACTCCCTCACTCACTCCTCAGACTCGTGTGAGCCAACACACACACACACACACACACACACACACACACACACACACACGGTTCTTCCCGTACGTGGCCCTGCCTCCGAGAGCCTCCAGGCCACAAGACTGGCTCGAGGGAAAACCTATTTTTGCCTAATGTGGGAATACCTGATTACTTGAAGACACGACTCGCCAGAATTTCCATCTCAAATCGACTTCTTTAACCCGAGTCTTTGCCAGGTTGGCGCCTGGGTAAGTGATTACTCTCGTGGCAAATATGAAAGGAAGAGAGAGAGAGAGACTCAAAGCTCACGACGACACCGACATTCACGAAAGCAAATACGAAAATACTAACAGTAAATATAATGTAAGTTGCCTCCCTCTCCCACTCTCTCGTGTGCTCGGCAGCCACGGTATCTGGGGGGGTTAGTCACTGCCTGCACACTGGCCTACCACTTTAGTGGCTGTCAAGTTTCACCCCTCTGGCCCAGGATGGTGTTTTTACTTTGTGTCCCGACCATCTGTGACATGTCACACACACGACTCACCCACCCCAGGACCATCATACGTAATGAGCTCTGCCTCTTTATTATTGTTATCTTTCCAAGAAATGTTCACTACAGACATCATCCAACTGGTCTAAAAGCTTAAAGATGGTAACCAGGTCACTCCTCACTCTTATCTCTTGCAAGGTGGACAAACCTCCGCCCGTGACTCAGTCTTAAATCAGTACCATCTTTGATGTCCTCCTTTACACCTTCGCTAGTAGTATTCTGCACTTCAGGGTTGTGACTCGCTTGTGAAGAATATTCTAGTTTTGGCTTGACATACGATGTGAGCAGCTTACAGAATCATTTCGTACTCATATATGTGAGAGTTATCCTGATCTCACACCAGCCAACACACAGTGTGCCTCCTTCACTAGGTCCCGACTGTGGCACTCTGGCCACAGGTTGGGGGACCACGTCGACTGCCACGTCCCTCCTCACACACGGAGTCCTGCAGCTTATTACCGTGTGGTAAATACTCATATTGAGGCCTTGTGTCACTGTGCCCCGTCCTTGTTACCGTGAACTTTCCGGAGATGAAGGAGATAAATCATTGATCGAGCCACAGCTGGAGTTCGTCCCGCTCCCTGCGTAAGCTCATGAAACTCTCATTACTCTCTCTCCTTTTCCCCTCATGAAGCCGTCATCATCTACAAACATGTCCAAGTGGCAGTCCAGTCCTCCTGACCTATCATCAACGTGTGTGTGTGTGTGTGTGTGTGTACATCATTTCATGACTTACCAATTTTCAAAGCACCTATTTTTCCCTACCCTTCAGCTGAGCCATTTACCACAACAAATGGGTTAATCAGCCGCACTATGCAAATTAGACCGCCAGTGGGTCATACCCCAGTGGCGGACCCATCTCCTCCCCCGACCCTCATTCCTGGGACTAATTAAAGCCAGTCAGCATCCGCTCTCGTGCCTCACCTCACAGCTCCGGCCTGACCAGTGTGTGCTCGTCCCCCTCACGGTGCCACCATGGCTCAACCCATTCACCACGAGATCCACTTGGTGTCCAGAGCTTGTAACAAGCTCAGTACAGTAACTACCACTCACCACCCTACGGTGATCACCTCACAAGATGATCATCAATGGGTGTGGTATCATACATCCGGAATGGCCCACCTTAACTATATCTACCTATACCTCAAGTATCTCCTTCTAGATCAGCAAGGAAGAGGGGGAAGGTGTGTGTGTGTGTGTGTGTGTGTGTGTGTGTGTGTGTGTGTGTGTGTGTGTGTGTGACCCTTACATAGTAAGAGCACCAAAGGTCAAATTTTAGGGGTCAGTGGTTCAGGCGGCATAAGGGCGATTTCGCCCTTAGTTTCCAGTCCTGGTGTGACCCACACCATTAACAGGTTCAACACATCTGCTTGACAGCTTATCATATACACACCCTCTCCAACCACAACAGCTTGACAGTCCATCAGATCCCGAAGCACTTGACAGACTATCAGAAAACCCCCTTCTGCTTATGAAAGCCCAGGGCGGCGCCCCGTCCTACTAACAGCCCATCAGACACCGCTTCTGCTGGGCACAGCATCAGGTGTCATTCCACCTGACGGCCCACATCAGGTACCATTCACCCTCACAGCCCATCAGGTACACCCATTCCTCGACAACCCATCAGGTACACCCTTAACAACTCAACATATACCTCTTCTTCGTCTACCCATCAGGTGCTATCTCATCTGATAGCCCATCAGGTGCTATCCCACTTAACAGCCCATCAGGAGCCGCTGCAGGAGACAGACCACAGAGGCGCGACATTCACTTCCCAAGGCATCAGGCTGGCCGACCCCTCCCGCCCCTGACAGCCTATCAAATGCTCGCCAGTAAAGAAATGAGAGGGCTGAGGAGGGGGGGAGGGCTGGGGGGGAGAGGGCAGGGGGTTGGTGCAGGGGGGAGGGCTGGGGGTAAGGGCAGGGGGGGCTGGGGGTTGGTGCAGGGGGAGGGCTGGGGTGGGGTGCAGGGGTAGAAACTAAACTACCAATCAGGGCCGCCCTCAGGGCTTTAGCCATAATCTAATTTACTGCAGAGATCGGCGGGAGAGAGAGAGAGAGAGAGAGAGAGAGAGAGAGAGAGAGAGAGAGAGAGAGAGAGAGAGAGAGAGAGTTAGGATAAACCTATAAAAGGCAGGGTTTTTTTTTTCCCCCACTTCCACCAAAATTCGTCAACTACTTTTCCTCGTCTCGTTCGTAATCTTCTCTATATTCCAATTAAGACCCGACCGTGAGGTGGACTTTTCGTCCTTGACTGGAGCTTCCAACGTAAGAAAAGTACCACAAACTGACACACACATATGGACTTCTCAACGCAACATTTCCCCTACTCCCAGGCTGGCACGCGGGTAGACACTGGTAGCCGAGGTAGAATCATCTACCACCCACGGAGGAGGTAGAATCATCTACCTCACCAGAGGAGGTAGAGAGATGAGGACCCTGAGACAGCACGTGACACACACACACACACACACACACACAGCACGGGTGACGGGTAGAGTGAGTTAACCACAGGCTGTGTCCCCAGCCAACACACAGCAGGAAGATAACCGTCACACTACACCTCTCCCGTAACACCCAGTGTGACGGTGGCCACACTAGGGAACTCGGCAAGCACACCAAACCTCTCACCGTCCCTTACTGTGTATAATGGTGGGGAAGCACGCATCATTATTGTACATAATGTTGAGGAAACAAGACCCATTGCCGCACATAATGGTGAGGAAACGACCCATTACTGTATATAATGGTGGGGAAACGACCCATTACTGTATATAATGGTGAGGAAACGACCCATTACTGTATATAATGGTGGGGAAACGACCCATTACTGTACATAATGGTGGGGAAACGACCCATTACTGTATATAATGGTGGAGAAACAAGACCCATTACTGTACATAATGGTGGGGAAACGACCCATTACTGTATATAATGGTGGGGAAACAAGACCCATTATAGTGCACACTGGTGGGGCAGTAAGTCCTATAGTGTCATATAATGGTGGGCAACAGGACCAATAATGATAAGAGGCAAACCCCATTACTCTATGTAAAGTATGCAAACGACCCGCCATTATTGTATATATATATATAATGGTGAAGAAAGCCTCGTTGACGTGTGGTCAGTTGCGGTGAGAAGCAGACCCCCGTATACCACATACGGTGAGAAACAGACCCCCGTATATCACATACTGATGGGAAGAGAGTCATGTTATCGTGCGTAATGGTAGGAAGCAAACCCCCGCTGGTGTACACACAGTGGTCAGAAACAAGTCCCCATCATCATCACCATCACCATCATCATCATCATCACCATCATCATCATCATCACTATCATCATCATCATCATCACATAAGAGTAGGTAACGTGTCCCCTGTGGCCTCTCCT
Organism: Panulirus ornatus; assembly: GCF_036320965.1. NCBI lineage: Eukaryota > Metazoa > Arthropoda > Malacostraca > Decapoda > Palinuridae > Panulirus > Panulirus ornatus. The sequence goes on along the minus strand of NC_092254.1, from coordinate 2,865,613 downwards.
GCCTGGTGTGTGTGTGTGTGTGTGAGAGAGAGGGAGGGGGGGGGGGAATGGTCCGTGTGTGGTCTATCTACAGCAATGGGGGGGGGGGGGGAAGGGGGAGGGAAATATCAGCCTACTTTGGGGGGTGGTGGTGTTAAAGGGCTCCTGCCATACTGGGGAAACCAGCGGGTCTCTCTCTCTCTCTCTCTCTCTCTCTCTCTCTCTCTCTCTCTCTCTCTCTCTCAGACACGGGGATTCCACCCAGCCAGCCAGTATGACCACGATTGACCCCCCGTCTCCCCTCCCCCCAACACATACCATGAATACATATGTGAACACCCGCACACATATACCCATACATAACACAATGCCCTTCATACTCAGAGCACAAATATTGACATAGTCACACCTGGAACGTACGACCTTAACTCACACACACACACACACACACACACACACACACACACACACACACACACACACACACAATACATCAATACTGACAATGGCACACGGCCAAACTGCTGTGATGTATGTGAAGTATAATTAATTAATGAAAGTAAATGAAGGATGCAGAATATCACAGGCTCTTGCTCTTGGGTATAATTTTCAAATACCAAACACCAAAAGCAACGTAGCTCATTACACAGACAGAAGGAAAAATGAAGCCAGCCTGAGGGAAGCAGGAAGAAAATGTGAAGTAAGTATGAGCTGTTGATGCTTCCTTCTTAAGTCAAGACTGTGAATATATCTTTATATGGGTGTTGGTTGGTTGGTTGGTTGGTTAGTTGGTTAGGCTTTAAAACCTATCGACAGCCAGGGGTCATTAAGGTCGTCAACGTCAAGTCCTAACCACCAATCAAGTAGTTTATGAAGATACCCACCACTAGCATCATACACGCCCTCACTGTGACCCTCACCCTCACTGTGACCCTCACTGCCACCCTCACTGTGACCCTCACTGTGACCCCTCACCGGAGCTCTACGCTCTCACGTGCGGCCCTCCGTTACCTACTCACACCTGAGCAGGCGTCCCTCTCAGAGGCGGACGCAGAAGTAGCAACGAGACCGACCCACGGGGAACCCGACGGGTGGCGTTCCTGCTGAAATGATACCAGCCAGCTCCAGCTGCCGCCCACCGCTGGAGGAGGGAGATAAAGAGACAGTATCTCCTCCCAGTCCCAGTTATCTCTGGGCCCGACTGTCTCGTCAGTGTGGCAAACAAGCACGAGAGATTATACAGACGCAAACTACCCGTTGGGCAGTAACGAGGCAAGACTAGTTATGACCACCACAACAATTAACTGGATCAAAGACGATAGTCCGGAATCCAATAATTTAATGGAAAGCATTGGAGGGTAAGTGAGCAAGCTCTGTGAGAGCAGCTTAGCTGATAAAACAGCAGTAATTGATTCAAGCTGATTACGGCTTACCGTAGGTATGTCAGTGTTAACAGCTGGTGGTGTCACACTGTCTACACCCACACACGCACGAGGGTAGGCTGCTGTAACACCTCATCAGGTAATGAGGGTAGGCCGCTGTAACACCTCATCAGGTAACAGCACGTCACAAGAGCCGTTACAGACACGTAACACAGCAGTAGACTGTGTCCAACACATACTGCCACACGGGTGACGGCCAATCGCTAATCCATTAATGGATTCTCTCTGCTAATCCCTAATACTTCCATGATCACAGTTTCTACGTGGGAGCCAAACCTCCATTTTCTGTTTCTATTTCCTGACTGTATTTCTGGCCATTTCTATCATGCACGATAGATTTCTTAACGTGATCAGCCAATCTATCGCTAGGTCTCTCTACGTTCACCCAAAATGATTATCAACACGTTCAACGAGTCACCGAAAGATGGCCACCACGACGGGCGAGTCATTGACCAGGTGATCATAGTGCGGTCAACGAGTCTCTGGGCTGATGAACACACCACAGCGTTGAACGAGCCACAGAACAGACGACCACCACAGTGTTTAACGAGTTCAGGACATTTAACGAGTTCAGGACAAGTTAACGATGCTGAACCACAATAAACATGAAATTAACGAAAATCAAGCATCAAGAACACCAATATAAACGAGACAATAGATTAACGCCCACAGCCAGCAGGTCAACGACGATAAACGAAGATCGATAACATCTAACGAGACTAAACGACGCTAATCTACCATGGGGGGGGGGGGGGGGGAGAATGGGGAGCATCAATTAAGGAATAAATTAAAGTCAATCAAACAGCGAATAATCCAATGACCATTACATCATTCCTTCTCTACACCCTGTACAACGCCCGTTGCTTACGCCACTATGACACACCGTTCATGTGTGTGTGTGTGTGTGTGTGTGTGTGTGTGTGCTTATCTGAGAGTATATTCCTGGTGTACAACACCATATCTTCCTCCTAGCATCAGTTATATCTTAACCTGGTCACTCGTGCCCGCGTCTCCTGCTCATGCTATCTTTCCTACACACACACACACGCACACACACACACACACCACAAACATCTACGTCATCAAGCTAGACTCACTCGTGCGTCCAAACTGGCAACAGTGTTCCTTCTCTCTTGAGCTGGTGTTACAGTGTTACCATGTTGTGACATTGTTCCCCTGGTGTTACAGTGTTACTCTGGTGTTAGTGTTACCCTGGTGCTATACACTGTTACCCTGGTTTACAATGTTCCCATGGTGTTACAGTGTTACCCTGGTGTTACATTGTTCCCCTGGTGTTACAATGTTCCCCTGGTGTTAGTGTTCCCTGGTGTTACTGTGTTCCCCTGGTGTTACAGTGTTACTCAGCTCCTGGGTCTTCTTCCGCCAACCTCACTGCCTCTGGCTCAGTCACTTGGAATATAGACGAGCAGGAATGGGAATGGGAATGGTCCGAGTTTTGACGTATTGTTCCCAGTAATAGCTTCTGGGGCCGAAGGGCAGGTCTCTCTCTCTCTCTCTCTCTCTCTCTCTCTCTCTCTCTCTCTCTCTCTCTCTCTCTCTCTCTCTCTGCCGGGAGGTCTAGGTTAATGTGAACTTTCCAGATGACTGATTACAGTAACGTTGGCCTCCGGTTGGACAAGGTATTTCTGAAGTAAGTATCTGGTCCTCAGTGTAGGTACACCCAGGTACCTGGTACATGTTAATACACCCCCAGTATACAGCTAAGTACAAGGTAAATATAACCAGGTAGAGGGTACAATATGACCGTACAATACGACCAGGTACAGGGTACAATATAACCAGGTACAAGGTACAATATGACCAGGTACAGGGTACAATATGACCAGGTACAGGGTACAATATGACCAGGTAGCAGGTCAACACTCAGTCAGGATAACAAAAGACGTGTCAACAGTAGCTGGGGCAAGCAAGCCAAGGGTCTAGGTACATATTTACCATGTGGCCACGCCTCATGACTGGCCCTCTGGCTGTACTGCCGGGCTGAGAGGGTAGATATAAGCCTCCAACTACGGCCGTCACCCAGCGTTACTCTTCCGGAGAGGAGTGGGCTGTTGTACCCCCGCCAGCAGGCAGGTCTTGCTCGCCTCGGACAAGACCTGGACCTCCAAACATAACGTCAGACGACAGGATTTGTCTCCCTCGACCGCCGCTGATTCGTGTGTTCCGCCTGGCGTTCTCCTAACTCCACAAACTTTACAAATTCATTTGACTAACTTCCTAGCATTAAGTAACTTCCTAGCATTAAGTAACTTCCTAGCATTAAGTAACTTCCTAGCATTAACTAACTTCCTAGCATGAGGAGGGGGGTGGGTGTTGTCATATGTCCTACCCTGGCTGAGGTCCATCAACACACAATGTGACGCAGTGGCTACCGGTTGGAATCCCGTCATACAAACGGTGGGGGTGTGGCAGTCCCTCACAGTCACATTACTGACCGTCACGTGACGACCACTCCCGATCCTGGCTGCATGGTCCTCGCCGCCGGCCTCTCCTCGCCATACGTCCACAAAGCCTGGGTGTGCGACGGCTCACATTGACCTGTTGAGGTCACCTTACCCACACACGGCACCGCTTCCCTCACACGTCGACATGTACAGCACCACAACGCTCACACCCACAACCTTCCATGGATGACGACTGTTACTCTTGGTTACGTTACTGCGGCCTCTGGTGCACCGATGCTTGTAACACTGCCGGATATATGGTAAGAGGTCCTCCAGCACTACCGGGTATATGGTAAGAGGTCCACCAGCACTACCGGGTATATGGTAAGAGGTCCTCCAGCACTACCGGGTATATGGTAAGAGGTCCTCCAGCACTACCGGGTATATGGTAAGAGGTCCTCCTGCATTACCTGTTTACAACTGGTCGATCGTGAAGCAAGCCTGGTCTAAGACCATCTGGCAAGGCCATCGGAAGCTCTCCTTCCTCACCCTCACCACCCACCATTCATCTCTCGCTAGGAGTCATGACCAACATGGTATTCCACGAGACGACCCATTTCTTTATCCAGACCCGTGACAGCGACTCTCGTACTGGCTCGCACCGCTTCCTGGTGTGAGCCAGACTATCTCAAACCACTTGTACTGCCTTGCCTTACCTTCGTCCCTCCCACCACACTATATAAGTCTCCGGTCATAAGATAATAACCAACATTTTCGGGTAACTTTTCTGCGGTAACTCAACCTTGGATGACTGAGACGCCCTCTTTCATGTCCCTGCAACTAGTCTTATCCTTCATCTTGTTACCTCTTCTCTTACTGTAGAAAAACTCTCTCTCTCTCTCTCTCTGTGGACAAACCAGATGTATGGACCGGGTGGTACCCATCGCTGTCTGCTTTATGCTGTAATGTGCTGTTCAACTTCTGCCTGTCATCACTCATGTGTCCTGCTTCCCCTGAAACATTGTTTACCCTTCCTGTAGGAAGCAGACAGCGTTACGGCCCATCCCAGGCAAGTGTTACACACTTGTAACATCTCCAGTTCGACCGTCCCAATGATGTGTCTTCTCGCGTCTTCCCTCGTCGCATCAGGTCCGTAATTTCCCAGCGAGAGAGGAGCATCCCACGTAATGCCTGTACAGCCATTCATTTCCCTCCTGATCCTTCCGCAGCCACTTACACAGGTTCCCCGTCTCCTCTTGACGGCTCACTGTGACCCCCACCGACCACCACCATAACCACACGTCCCACCAACTCTTACGTCTGCTGTGGGAAGGGGATTCCTCCGCCTCCTCCTCCTCCTCCTCCGCCTACTCCTCCTCCGCCTCCGCCTCCTCCTCCTCCGCCTCCTCCTCCTGTTCACATGCTGAAAATTCTCCCCCCCCCCACCCCTCCCCTCTCCCCAGCAGCAGCAGCAGGAGGTACCTGACGACACAGATGTCTGACACCTGACGCCCTGAGGCTCGTCAGCTGACGCGTGAGCTGCGTCAGGGAAGACGACGGCCCAGCGCAGCTGACGACTTGAGTCAGAAACGATGGCAGGCTGGCACACGACAGCTGACGACCTGACTCCCACGCCCGGGCTGACCTGGTGTGGCTGCAAGGCTGACACATGAGACCAGACCTCGCTGACGGCGGCACAAGGGGGGAAGGTAACCGACACACAAACATCTCCTACGTGGACTCATATAAGATAAATCGTGATACAAGCAAACTAACATGAACTAATCCCAGAATAAAGTACAATAACTCGAGAAAAAAAATTGAAATTTGAAATTCTGAGAGAGAGAGAGAGAGAGAGAGAGAGAGAGAGAGAGAGAGAGAGAGAGAGAGAGAGAGAGAGAGAGAGAGAGAGTTGAGGAGATTAATAAAAGTATGTAAATGAGACGGCCATGGGTGGAGGCATGGGGGGAGAGGAGGGGAGGGGACCAGCGGCAGAGGAAAACTTACATCCACAGTTACTGGAAACCCATCACCCAGGCTGAGTTACTGGAAACCCATCACCCAGGCTGAGTTACTGGAAACCCATCACCCAGGCTGAGTTACTGGAAACTCATCACCCAGGCTGAGTTACTGGAAACCCATCACCCAGGCTGAGTTAATTAGTCAGTCAGTGTAGCACAGAGCCAAGTTACTATGTGAGGCAGAGAAAGTTTTTTGAGCACGACAGTACGACCCTTGAGCACGACGGTACGACCCTTGAGCACGACAGTACGACCCTTGAGCACGACGGTACGACCCTTGAGCACGACAGTACGACCCTTGAGCACGACAGTACGACCCTTGAGCACGACGGTATGACTTTCTTGAGCACGAAGGTACGACCCTTGAGCACGAAGGTACGACCCTTGAGCACGAAGGTACGACCCTTGAGCACGAAGGTAAGACCCTTGACTACGATGATTTCAATGATAAAGACAAAATAACTTAATTCAGTAAAGTGTAGAGAGACGACGAGAGGAAATTAAGGGACGGGAATGAGTTGAGTTATCCCTCAGGTGAGGTCATTAAGGGTGGGGGGGGGGAGGAGGTCTGGAATCACGTGACACTGATACTTAACAACACAATTAACCTGGCCAGACGCCCTTCCTGCTGCACCTGCCTCCCCAGCACACAAACCAGGTCAAACAACAGGCGGGCTATCGCTAGCGACGGAGGCACAAACCACCACAAACAACTGAGGGGTGTGGAGGTGGGGGGGGGGGGGGGGCGTTGTTATCACTAACACAGACACAACACGCCCCACAACACAGACACAACACGCCCCACAACACAGACACAACACGCCCCACAACACAGACCAACACACAGTCTTCAAGATAACACTCAAGGGGAGCTTGCAGCGCCGCCTGGCAACACTGTCGCCCCAAACACGCCATTCAAACCCATTAAATGTAGTCCTCCTGAGGGAGTTGGTAACACTGCCGGGGCCAGCCACGCCATCTGAAGCCGCGAGATGCAGCCTTTCCCTGGGGAGCTGACAGCCCTGCCTGACCTTGGTAACCCTGGAAACACGGTTCCCCGGGGCCGGGGGTTGGCAACACTGCGGCCCCGCCATTCCAACACCAACAATACAGAAGACTTAATATTGTGGACTCGAGACTTACGTCATCCAGACACGACAACCAGGCATTAGATGGTGTATAGGACGTGGTGAGAGACAGGCGGTGGGTCAGACAGATGGTAAGGCAGGTGGTGTGTGGGAGCAGGTGGGGGTGGCTTTGTTGAAGGGTTGCAAATGATGAACTTTCCACAATATTTTCCGTTGGGCTTTTTAAACAGTGTCGCCAACGTGTCGCTCGTGCGTCCATAATTTCTTTGCAGCCAATTTTAATCTCATCCCACGTGACGTGCAGCAGACTGGCGTGTCCTGCTGGGTTCCTGCTCAACGTACTACCTGAACTCCGTCATCCTGGGAAGGTCGCGTACGTAGTCGCTTTCATCCCAACTCTCTCTCTCTCTCTCTCTCTCTCTCTCTCTCTCTCTCTCTCTCTCTCTCTCTCTCTCTCTCTCTCTCAAAGGTTTTATATTGTTCCAAGCTTATTTCGTGTGTCAGCTTCCTAGTGAGTGAGAGAGAGAGAGAGAGAGAGAGAGAGAGAGAGAGAGAGAGAGAGAGAGAGAGAGAGAGAGAGAGAGATGGGATGGGGTGACGACCACAGGATCAGACGCCGGAAAAGATTAATCATGAACTGAAATGAGATTATCTAGAATATTGGTGACGAGAGGGTGATGGGTGGTGACGGGTGAGGACGATGGATGGTGACGGGTGAAGACGTGAGGTGATGGGTGGTGACGGGTGAGGTGATGGATGGTGACGGGTAAGGACGTGAGGAGATGGATGGTGACGGGTGAGGTGATGGATGGTGACGGGTGAGGTGATGGATGGTGACGGGTAAGGACGTGAGGAGATGGATGGTGACGGGTGAGGTGATGGATGGTGACGGGTAAGGACGTGAGGTGACGGATGGTGACGGGTGAGGTGATGGATGGTGACGGGTGAGGTGATGGATGGTGACGGGTGAGGACGTGAGGTGACGGATGGTGACGGGTGAGGTGATGGATGGTGACCGGTGAGGACGTGAGGTGACGGATGGTGACGTGAGACGCGAGCCTACTGATGGTGACGGGAGGATGTGGGGTCGTGGGTGACGACGGGTGAAGGAGAATGGCGACGGATGAAGGATGTGTGGAGGCGAGAGACGAAGGTTGAGGCTTCCACGCCAGCCTGAGAGACTCTCTCACACACGAGACCCAGGCAGAACCCCCGCACATCATGACTGACACACCTTACACCAAACCACATCCCACCCCCTTCTCTCTCTCTCTCTCTCTCTCTCTCTCTCTCTCTCTCTCTCTCTCTCTCTCTCTCTCTCCCCTGGCCAGCAGGACGATGCAGGGGCGACAGACACGCGCAGCTGGCCAAGCAGACAGACCATGACGTCATACCGACACCTCCCCTCCCCCCAACGATACAAGGGAATCCCTGATAATCCGGCCGTATTAAATCTTACCATCTCAAGAGGGGATTACTTATCCCTCCCCCACGCCTCTGGCAGAGAGGGAGAGAGAGACGGAGGGGGGTAGGACAGTAACACCTTCTCCCGGACTTAATGAAAGAAAAGAACTTTTTATGAGGGTTCATATATCACGAGAAGTCTCTCTCTCTCTCTCTCTCTCTCTCTCTCTCTCTCTCTCTCTCTCTCTCTCTCTCTCTCTGTCTCTCTACTCCCCTCCACATTATCTCTCCTTATCTCACCCACGCCTAACCTTGCCATGGTGTCCTGGCCCACCTCCAACACACATCCACTATCGATTCAAGTCATGACACCCGCTAATTCCCCCGTACGCCTGGGGGAGGGCTGTCTTTAAAGGCACCTGAGCAAACTGATGTCTTTAAAACAGTGTAGTAATCTTATGATTACCCCCACACCACACCACACCACCCCCAACCCTGAACCAGCGCCCCCCACCATCACCCAACTCACATCCCTATCTTTTGGCGCAGATGATAACCTTCATAGCTAAGCCGCAATATGGTTGCTACATTACTATATCAGCCCCACCAAGACCCATGCATTACTATATCAGCCCCACCAAGACCCATGCATTACTATATCAGCCCCACCAAGACCCATGCATTACTATATCAGCCCCACCAAGACCCATGCATTACTATATCAGCCCCACCAAGACCCATGCATTACTATATCAGCCCCACCAAGACCCATGCATTACTATCTTAGCCCAACTAACACCCCCCCCCCTACAGTACTATCAGACCCCGTAAGACATCAGCACGGCTACACTTACCCCAACCGTAGTGCACTAAGCATACCATCATCTCATGTAAGTGTCTTGTACCACTTTCTGCTGTACCACGATCATTAACTTCATCCCTACAAAGTCCTCATGCCGCCACCTTAACCCCGCTAGGACTACCAGACCCTTAACTTCATCCCTACAACGTCCGCACGTCGCTATCTTAACCCCACTTCGACCACCACACCATCACTCTCATCTCCCACGATTATCTTAACTCCGGCCACAACTCTTTCTTAACCTTCTGCTGCAACAGACTTCTCTGGGGTCCTTAATCCCCCTCTCCTCCCCTGCTATCTCCCCAGCTCCCCCTCTATCCGGTATATTTTCATTTGCGGCAGGAGAGCAAGGCAACATCACCTTTACGCCCAAGCGTTTGAAAGATTACAATGCCCACTTAAGCCTCCTCGCGGGTGGTGCAGGGCATGATCAGCCTAATGTCCCAATGTCATAAAAGTCAGAATGCCCTTCTCAAGCCTCAGCATAAATGCAGGGCAATACCAGCCTTATTTCCGAACTGCACGCGAATCAGAATGCCTTTTTCATGCTTGGGTAAAGCCCCTGATCTGAGGATGTAGAGTCCAAGGGCTCTTTAAAGTCTTTCACGTGGGCCTTAAGAGTCAGTGGCTGCTAACGACCCACTCCCTCAATACGTCATGTCACAACACAATGATGATTCCCCAGCTAAACAGGTCACCCTGTTAGGCAACATACCAATATTACTTCCACACCACAATGTCATCATCCCACGTAAACATAAAGACGCTCTCCTGCTATAAGACGTAAAAGATAGCCACCTCAAACAGAAATATGCTAATCAGTATGGTAATAGGCGGGTCATATTGGATACCTCTGTAAATAATAACATGGGTCCGGCAAAAGACCCGACACAACGCCCTGACGTAAACAACTGAAGAGCAGTAGTAGTAATAATAATAATAGTTATCTTAAAAGATGTCAGGTCTCTGGTCACCCACTTTCTGGCCCTTGCTGACCTGGCCTCCAAAACGTCCCACTAAAAACATACAGATTCTGACCAGAGGGTCAGGACTGGGTCCAGCTCCACCAATCACAGGTCAGCTCTCAAGGTGTGTCCTTCTGGCAGTAAATAAAACAAGGTAAACAATGAGCTCCAGTCTGTAGGGGTTGTAAACAATGATTATTTACAAAGTCGCGGGGACAAGCAGAAATGTCTAGTCTCCCACCAAAGTTCTACCCTTATTATGAGAGCCTCGTCTCTGATAAGGGTTCCCTCAAAAGCCCCCTGGAGATGTGGGATTCCTAACAATCCCTTGTTGATGTGGCTTCCCTCCGTCTGATACCCACCTTCAGGGCTCCCTGAAAAATCCCTGGTGGTGTCCCGAACCTGATCAAATCATTCTAAGGACTCCCTGAAAAGACCCTGGTGATGAGAGCCCTGCGTCTACCTTCAATCTAGGAGCTCTCTGAAGACGTGAAGACCCTTCGCCAGATAATTTCACCTAGGCTAGGACCTCCCTAAAATGCCCTTGGCGGTGAAAGCCCTTACGTCTGACAACTTCATCCTTCAGGACAAATGTTAACCTTACCTAAACTTCCTCCAGTAACTTTAGATCGTTCAAAAGATTGACAATCTCTCTGGTGATCCTTGGGGAAATATGACGGTCGTGGAAGTTTCCAGCAAGGTTCAGGTTGGCGGGACTCCAGTAGGGAAACAAGGCCCCCCCCCCAACCCCTCTGCTGTCCCAAACCCCAATAAATCTTCACCACCTCAAACCGACCCCTAGCGACCTTAACCTCCCCTCCCCCCTCCACCAACCCCAACAAACCTCCAAACGACCCCAATAACCTCCATCCAGCCCCACCGCCACCAAGCAGGGCAGTTGGGAGCGGAATCAACATTCTTCTGGGAAGCTGCCTGTGGAGGGAGGCAACCACTGGGTGGAAGAGTGAGCGAGACAGTGAGAGTCAGGCTGAGTGGGGGCTAAAAAGTGTGTCTGGGATACAGTGGACGTTAGGGGGAGAGCGTAAAGGGTCAGTGAGAATAAACGAGTTCATATGTTGGGGAGGAGAGAGAGAGAGAGAGAGAGAGAGAGAGAGAGAGAGAGAGAGAGAGAGAGAGAGAGAGGGTAAAAGAGTACAACACGCGACCCACCAGGAACTGCCAACGCACAATGTCGTTAATCAGACTGTTCTAACCACTTTACATCATCTTTTCTGTACATACGAGATCGTCGCTTCACAAATGTGGTAGCTCCGCCTCCTTTCCTTTCGTAGTTACTATGACGGTTTTTCAAATCCCAAATACCACCCACAATTATCCACCTTTGGTGTGCTCGTTCCATCAATCGGCAACTCTGTTGCTGAAGAAATGCTTTCTCACGTTCCTCCATAACTTACTTCCAATGATACTCATGTGTCTGTGTACAATAACTTCCACTCAGCAAGGTAGCTGCCAGACATATGGATACAAGAACTATACTTACCACTTCATCCATTCATGGGTAATAGTAATAATAATGATAATAATAATAATAATAATAATAATAATAATAATAATAATAATAATAATACAAAGAGCAAAAATTACTTATTTGTGGGAAAAAAAGGTTAACTTGATCCTTTACGCACACACTGTTTGGCTAGGCTACTAGCCACTAATAGAACTGCACCTACTACCCACTAAACAAGCTTCACAACGATGCTACTTGTCACTAAACGAACTGCCCGTTAAGAGGCTCCTTGCTATATAATGAGCCGCTAGTACTAGGCTACTACCCACAGAACGAATTGCTCTTGCTACCCTACCAGCCTTTAAACGAACTGCCACTGCTAAGTGACTTGCTACTAAACGAATGTCACTTAGGCTACTTGCTTCTAAACGAATTGCCGTTTGCCACTAACGAATGACCACTGCAATATTACTTGTCACTAAACAAAGGGCCACAGTTACAATACTTGCCACTACACAGACACGATACTCACCATTATACGTAGTCACTACTTCGCTACTTGAAACTATATACACAGAAAATAAACTGCCTAGCCACATGCCACTAAACGTACTACCACTACTAGCGTGCTCGCCATTAAACGTACTTCTACATTTAGGCAATTTAACAGTAAACAAACTACCGTCTACCACGCTTTTTGCGACGAAACAAACTGCCACTAAGTTAAACTAACTTCTCGTTCAACATTCAACATTAACATTCACTCGGCAAAAGCTAACTTCCACTCACGTCTAAGCTAACTTTTATCAGGTTTGGCTGTCATAAAACAGGTACGAAACCCCGACGGCTGGCTATGAATGAGTTAGTTAATTACCGTCCATACAGCAAGACTTCCACAATTTTGTACAAAACTTAAACTGTTGCGTACAGCTAACCTATACACCAATTACTTAAGAAATGTGCCTTCCTTAAGCGCTCTATACTAACTTGAGAATATGACGAGATTTACTTCGACAATATAAGCTGCTGTAACATTATATATAGAATTCAACTGTCAAAAAGAGCTGGTTGTTAAGGCGGAGTCATATCCCAGGTCTGAGTACGACCAAAGACGGCGAAAATGTTTAATAGTAGTTGTCACAAACAAGGTTATCATGAGCAATACAGATTAGTATCTAGACAACCTTATTGATCTGTGACTACCATCTTGAGTACGACAGTGCGACCTTTGAGCACGAAGATACGATCCTTAACCTCTTAACAGTCAGATTACAGAAAAGGCCATCATACTAACTATGGGTGGTAGCAATCGTAATCACAGGTAATGCTTGATTGAAGTAACTTTAAACCTAACCCAAAGCACCAGTTAAGTTATAATGGTTACTGAAAGATAAATTACTCTAAGGACAGCTGATTAGTCATTTACACATTAAAAAAAATGAGCAAACTAATTACGGATTTTCTTACTTTTCCTGGCGACAAGAAAATATAACATTTTCTCACAGGCTGACGCGGTCTTCTGATCACCAAAGAAAATTAAATATCTCTAAAGGATTTTATGGGTTACTATTCTGTTTAATTAACCCACTTTTTTTTTTTCTCTCATCCCAAATGGTTTACGGTTTCAACTGACACAAGGTGATGCATGGTGTGTATGGACACTAGATACTTTGGGGTAATTATTGGATGAGTACTCATGTCAACATTGATGAATGGATATTTTTACACCAATTATGGGTTTGGGCAAACTCCCAGGCATGACATACACACACCTGTTTGGTAGAACGTCAGGGGTCCCAATAGTTTTATTCCAAAGTTAATCTTAGCAGACTAAACCTTTTATACCGACAAATTCGGAAACTCTGCCATTCACGTGGGGATTTGCCGGGGCATCCCCGATCCCTTGCCCCATTTTGGAGGCCTCTCAGACCCCCACTTCTAATTTCCACGAGTCTTGCATGAAGATTTTACGGTTATATCTGCGGTACTACCACACACCTGACCAACCTGCCACTTCTGCTAATCCGCCTCCCACTAACCCACTTTCATGGCGGAGGCATCTATATCATCAGTAAAGGTTAGAGTCGGCCTTAGATTAGATTTGGTTTAGCTCGGTTAGGTTTGGTATGGTCTTGGTTAGGTTTAGTCAGGTTTTGTTTGCTCGGGTGAGGTTTGATCTGGCTGGGATATGTCTGGTCAGGTAAAATATGATGTCGCTAGGTTTAGTTTCCTCAGAAGTATGATGCGGCTAAGTTAGCTTCAGTCCTGCCAAATTAATGGAATGTGGTTAGGTTAGGTTTGGTCTGCCTGGCTAGGTTATCTTTGAATTGGCAAGGTTAGGTTTTGTCATTCTAAGCTAGGTTCAGTCTGGCTTGGTTGATTTAAGTTAATCTGGATGTTTGAAAATGAATAGGTTTGGTTATGTGTGGTTTGATTTCGTTAAATCAGATAAAGTTTGGTATAGATAGTTATTCTCCTTACGTTAGACCGATTCAAATGTAGGAAGTAAATATGGAGTCGAGACATGAGAGACATCAGGCCACCTCATTTCACAAGTTAAACACCCGCACAAAATCCTGATTTGTTTACGTTTCTACCACCTGACATTCATCAAATATTTGCGTTCATCACTCTCTAGTTTGATGTATTCTACAACCGAAAACGTACCCATATAATGGCTTTGTGAGCCAAAATTTGTGTCCAAACCTTCGGTCATTTTCCTCATGCGTTCCCCATTTTCCGGTGAAGTGAAACATGCAATCAGTAACACATGCCATATTTTCTTACCTGATACGTTGTGCTCTTGTCTTATTCTCCATATAGATGTGTCGAGGCTTCCCCACTTTCTGACACATAAACACCAGACGGTTTACATCCTAAATCACCGAAAAATCACTTTCAAACGACAACACTTCACCTGCTTCCATTCCATGACATTCCACGGCGCGAGAGGCCTCCCAGGCATACTAACCTTACAGTCATCCTTTACAACAGGCAGCTATATAACCTTAGTCAAGTTAATACACAAACAAAATATCTTATATCATATTGATATATTTTTCATGAGGGGATATATATGTGTGAGGGTTTGACTTTAGAAATTCATTAAAAAAGATGAGTATAATCATTTCTTCACTGGGCAAAAATGTTGGTAGCCCAGTTAAACAAGGAGGAGAAAATTCGCTTTCTGATGAGTCAACTACGAACAATATATGAACTCCATGACCATTGTATTAATAAATTCATGAAATAGGGATTTATTTGATCAGTAGATAATATTTCCAACAATGTCAAAAAGACAGGGGAAAAAACGATGAAAAGGGAAGGTTTCGATTCTGAACTCGCTGTTATTTGTGAATTTGTGCCCCCCCACCCCCCTCCAACCGTACGAACGAGTCAAAATGAGAATCAAAAGTAAGTTTGTTGTCAGATAAGATAATTATTCTTAGAAAGGATGGAGCGATGAGAAAACCAAATAAGAAAATATCTGATTTTCACGCTTAAGATATGAAATTAAAAGTGGCAAGACTTTCGAGCAAGAAATTTCAGAATCAGAACTATATTTATGACTAATGGTCGAGTTTGGAATATGTCCATGTCTCCCGTCAAAGGGAATTTTCATTTATGATCTACTCTGTCTACTCGGAGGTGAGAGAGGAGTGTGATTAAGATGTAGATAAGGTCAGGATGTACTTACGATGAGTGTAATGGACAAAGAGGTGTGCTGAAGATCGCCTCTCACCTAAACTGAAAGGCTCATGCCAATGGATTGTCGAGGGAGTAGTAATGGTGGTTTGGTGAGGATTAGGGTGGGGTGGTGGCCTCTGACCCCAGGTGTAGGGCCCTAGTTATGGGTAAGGACCGTTGAGGGTGTAGTGAGGATAACGGTGTAGTGAAACTGAGTGTGTAATGAAAGTATTATACCATTTCCAGGATTCTTAATCTTAGAAAATGTAACGACGTCATTCACAGTTTGAAAAAAAAGGTACATCTCAAGAAGTTTGGCTTAAAAAAACTTTAGGTCAATGAGCACCATTGATGACAAAAGACGTGACGTCATACGGAGATTTGCGAACGTTCAAGTAATCTGAACCACGATTCATAAACCCGGGGCTTCACGATATACGGACGAGGATCGCATCAGGGTTCATTCATCGGCCATTAATGGCTATCACAACTCAAGCAAACTTCGAACAAGGAGTTACAGCCCTGAGGCTTCGAACAGCGTGAGACGCAGAGCGAAACACTGTCTGAAGACATGACCATCAGTGACGCAGAGTCTAATGCATCATCTTAACTTGCTGAATAATCTATGAAATTTTCCCCTTTGAGATGCTGTTCATCAAGGAATCGGATATGTACTTTCGAAATTCTAGTTCAGTTGGTGAGAAAACGGGTAGAAGTTGAACACAGGGAGTCGAGCAGGGTACTAATCTACCAGTTAACGAGACACTGTGACCAGGTTTCGACCAAAGCTTCGACCTCCAAGTTCGAGAAATTCAAAAGCAGGCCCACCGTGTCTGACTGAGGGGTATTCAAAAATGTTACTCTCAAAAAAGAAAGAAAAATGAAATACAAACTCAGATTAACTGATGATAATACCAAAAACTCAATAAGGTTTTGGAAACCTAGTGATAAATGTCTGTACGTGTGAGTCTAAGCAACAACATGAGGACGAAGCTGGCTCAACTTCTACTGATACGAACACCGTAAGTTACTTAGGATCGTCACGTGAGCAAACATTGAAAAAAAATTCCGCTATTGACAGCCATGCCATGTCTTTTAACGGAGTTGGATGATGTAAATAAACTTCAGATGTTAAAGTAAACATGTAGTACGAGAGAAATTCTACAAAGAATATCAACCAACAAAATTTCTAGGCAAGTCACTTCACCAAAATGGCTACCGTTATGCCTTACTTCAAAAACGACTTCAAATATTCTATAAACATAAATATTTCCCAACACACATATAGAATAGTAAACACCGAACAGTACGATTTCAGCGGCAGCGTATCACAACGATGGAACATTCGTAAGAGGATAACACACAGGAGTGGCAAATGGAACCTCTTAATTGAATTTTTTTAATCTAGCAGCCAAATGTACTGTACACATGGCTTCATAGCTCAGGCCAGAATACTTGTACAGCCTTATGTACAGCTGGGGTTGGGGTTATTCCTAGATACATGTCAACTCCAGGACGTGTTCAATACAGTGCACAACCTTGCACACAACATTACGACTTTAAGGTATGATGGCTCCTAAGACGCGGCCCATCATGGCCAAAGGTGAGAACATAGTGCTTAAGAGCTTGACCGCCATGCTCAAGGGTCGTACTGTCCACATCAAGGGTCGTACTATCCACATCAAGGGTCGTACTATCCACATCAAGGGTCGTACTGTCCATATCAAGGGTCGTATTGTCCACATCGTGTTGTACTGTCCACATCAAGGGTCGTACTGTCCACATCAAAGGTCGTACTGTCCACATCAAGGGTCGTACTGTCCACATCAAAGGTCGTACTGTCCACATCAAGGATCGTACTGTCCACATCAAAGGTCGTACTGTCCACAGTCAGGTGGGTGCACACCTCCCTAAGGTGACTGTTACCTCACTGGTTGGCTGCTACAGTCTGATGGAAGTAAATAAATTCATGAATTTGAGTACGGTCTCATCCGGCCACTGGCAGAGTTTATCATAAGCAACAGCTCTCAAGTACCACCTCTCTCTCTCTCTCTCTCTCTCTCTCTAACTACGCACGTAAACCATTATGATAAAAGATAAAGTTATGATATGGATTTGCCATAAATGGCCTAGCTGGCTCTTAGCTCGAGAGTTGCAGTAGGTTCGGCAGCTGAAGCTATAATGGAAAAAGTTTAGTTTTCTCTCTGAACTTTGAAATGTTTTTTATGGCCAACTTCTTCATTAGTGTCCCAACTTTCTTAATTCCGGTTCGAGTGGCGGGAAGACATTTATTAGGCCCACACAAAATGATGGCAAACTCATCTTCCGTGAGTTAATTTCTCTTTCATGATAACTACTTACAACCAGAACCACACACGCACAAATATAATCATTGTGCTCATCAACTCACAACCCCGGTGCCGCCACAACACATACGCACACTACGACCCCGTACAACCACAAGCCACACCAGCTGCTGTAGGTGAGCTAACCTAAAAAGCACAACCGTTTTGACGTAGGAGTCAGACCCTCTCCTCACTCAGCTCCCACATTCTCCCGAATCGTCGACAACTGGTCTGAAATATCTGACCAGATGGTTGACTGTCTGCCTGGCTGGCTGACTGGTTGGTTGACTGTCTGCCTGGCTGGCTGACTGGTTGGCTGGCTTGCTGGTTGGCTGGTTAGCTGGCTGGTTGGTTGGTTGGCTGGTTGGCTGGCTGCGTTTCTGACGCCTCTTGCCTTCTGTTGGCGTACGTGTCCGTCGCTCTCGCTGGCTCGCTCTCAGCGTATATGTAAATCATATTACCACTGTTGCCGCTTCCTGTGCTACATATGGTCGAGACTATGTTAAGTTTTGCTTTGTTAATGGATGTGACAACCTTAACATAGGCAGTAAGAGAGAGTCCTGTGTTGGTTTTTCTTTGCAGTTAAGACTTCTTTCATCCATCTTCCTCATGCTATCATATTGTTCCGATACTTTCATACAATTTTATAAAACATTTTATCCAAAGCTTCAGGAAAGTCGAGGGAACTGTGTCTGTTGTCTCTTGTTTGCGTTAAATTTTCATGACTATCATAGTGGTAATATATATAAATGATCTTGTGTATTCTTACCCTGCACAAACCCGTGGTTGCCTTCACTTACATATTCTTTGACAAGTTGGTCACCTGTGTCGTTATCACCTTCAGAAACTTGATCAGAGAGAGAGAGAGAGAGAGAGAGAGCGGTGCAGTAACCTAACCCGTAAGACTGGTCGTCACAGCGGCAGCAGACAACGCTTCTCCCACACCTTAATGGACCTCCGCCGATTACGCTGACTGGATGGTTACATTCGATGACCAGTGACCTCACAGAGGCCATTAGGCCAGACGTGTGGCGATGTTTGTGGACCAGACTGTAATGTGAACGTGGCCAGTGATCACGTCGCTACTCCTGACTCATCTTAGCACAGGATGAAGATATCACACAGCCAAAAATCTGAACCTGCGTCAGAAAACGTGCCCTGGTTCCCCGGTTGTTAGACGAGTCTGGGTCATATGACCTGTTGAGGGATGACATGACAGACTCCGCTAATTGCCTGTTGTTCGGTGTAATGATTGTTGACCCACGGGAGGTCGTTAAGCCACCCACACCCCGACCTACCCATGCAGCTAAATGTACACTTCCAACATACAACGATATAACTGCATGTTGTATGTTCTCTGACGGACTGGATGTTGTTCTTCAGGCCATGAAGAACACCTGTGACTGATGGAGAACATCAGCCGTCGGGCGGGGGACCCCCCCCCCCCCCAGGATGAGCCTCGGTATAACACAAAAGATATTTTTGGGTTCAATCTGAGATTAGACATTTCAGTCGCGTCTCGGAGGAACGCATTGCTGGCGCTCAAGGACGACGGGAGGGTGTGAATGAGAGGGTGGCCGCTGGTGGGGAGGCAGGGAGAAGGAGGGAGAGGATGGGAGAAGGAGGGAGAGGACGGGAGAAGAAGGGAGAAGCAGCGGGAGGAGGGAGAGGGAGCAACATGAGGATCGACTCGTAATCCCTGAGGTCTACGGTGGACGCCAGCCACGTTTGACTTACCTCCTCCACCACACCCACCCCAACCCCGGCCCCCGCCACCGCCCCCACCCCCCCGACACCGTGGCTGTGTGGGGGGGAGGGGTTCCGCCGAGGGGGGGGGGGACAGTGTCAACAGGCCCCTCCCGAAGCCACGAGTGTCTTGATTCTTGACTGTGACCTCAATCCCTAGCCACCATGTTTTGACACCTGGTAGTTAGTGACCCAGTCTGTGCGCGCGTGCGTGCGTGCGTGTCTGTCTGTCTGTCTGTGATACGACCAGACATGGACGCACTGGTAGACTCAATCCACTTGGTCACCCTCCACCTGACCTCAACAACACCGACGCAACTTTCCTGCCTCAGTGGGCAGCACACAGGTAGATAGATCGGTAGATGCTCTATCTATCAACCAGGTTTGATCATATCTGTTAATTTGTCTATTTCTATATCCGTTGTGGTCGTAACATACATGTGTGCAACATGCATGTGTGCAAGATGTACGTGTGCAACATGCATGTGTGCAACATGCATGTGTGCAACATGCACGTGTGCAACATGCACGTGTGCAACATGCATGTGTGCAACATGCACGTGTGCAACATGCATGTGTGCAACATGCATGTGTGTTACCATTTTTACCACGACCGGCCCACGGTCACGTACAGGGCGCACATGTAACACGGTCAACGTTAACACGGGAGCTGCTAATATTTTCATGGCAGACGATGGATGATTAACACAGCAGGTGAAGGTTTATCAACGCAGGAGGTGAGGGATATCAACATGGATTGGAGATCATTAACATGGGAGATGAGACAACATAGGAAGTGATGGTATATCAGCATGGGGTGGGACATTAACGTGAGGGTGGGACATTAACATGGGAGGGTGGGACATCAACATGGGGTGGAGAGGACATCAACGTGGGTGTAAGGTATTAACAATGGGGGGGGGGACACCAACATGGGACTTCTTCAGTCCGTCAAATATTAATCTCCGGTAATTTCCCGCCAGAACTGAGCCAGCGATATCCAGGGAATTTCCTGAAGATGGGAAATGAAGGCGATAGCTTTCCTCGGGAGCCTGGCAGCCGATACTGACCCCTGGGTCAGGTGAGATAGAGACTAGTTCCCCCTCTCCCACTGGCAAGGTGACAGCTGACCCAACACATTATGAAATTAGCCCTTAGGTCAAATGGGATAGAGACTAGTTTCCAGTGGCAAAGTTACTGCTGGACCCAACAAGACTTATACTGACCCTTACGTCAGGGGTAATAGTGACTAGTTCCCTGGCATGGTACCTGCTGAACCCAGCAGGCTATTCTAGCCCGTATGTAAGGAGGAGATTAAGATTACCCAGCCTGGTATGAGCCGCAGGCTACACTATCTCGTATGTAGTGGGAAGTAAAGACTATTTCTCTCTGTCATATTGATCGGTGGATGCTACAGGCTATCCTGACCCGTATATCACGGAGAGACAGGGTCTACATCTGCCTACCTGGATCACTATTACATAGCGCTTCCTAATATAGCCCGTATTTTATACGAGCAAACAGGTATTCAGTGTAAGCTAAACTAACCCGTATGATGAGCGGCGCTACCCCGCTGTGGTCAGTTTCAGGCTACATCCGCCCGTATGTCACGGTAGGATAAAGACCACCTGGGAGATTAGCAGATGACACAGGCAATACTCGGCCCTACATTACATAGGGATACATCCTGCTGGTAGCCAGCCTCTGGTTGTTGTCAGACGGAGGTAGAACCTTGGTTACGGAGACCTAACGAAGAGACATGTTGCTGGTGTGTGCAGCAGCAGGACCAACGCACGCATAACTGGCGCACACATGACTGCTGTACACATAACTGGCGCACACATGACTGCTGTACACATAACTGGCGCACACATGACTGGTGCACGCATAACTGGCGCACACATGACTGCTGTACACATAACTGGCGCACACATGACTGCTGTACACATAACTGGCGCATACATGACTGGTGTACACATAACTGGCGCATACATGACTGGTGCACGCATAACTGGCGCACACATGACTGGTGTACACATAACTGGCGCACACATGACTGCTGTACACATAACTGGCGCACACATGACTGGTGTACACATAACTGGTGCACACATGACTGGTGTACACATAACTGGCGCACACATGACTGGTGTACACATAACTGGCGCACACATGACTGGTGTACACATAACTGGCGCACACATGACTGGTGTACACATAACTGGTGCATACATGACTGGTATACACATAACTGGCGCATACATGACTGGTATACACATAACTGGCGCATACATGACTGGTGCACACATGACTGGTGTACACATATGAGTGAACAAAAACTACTTCCCGCTGGTACGTTTACCTAGTGCAATACCAGCCCTTCTGTCCCAGATCATAAGAGCCTTTCTGTTGTACATAACGGCGCAGCTGCCTATATAGGCCGTATTACGGGAGGCATAAAGACTATTTTGATCGTAAATCTACCTCTTGGTAACGCAGAGCAGCCCATACGTGCCGAGAGTTAAAGGCTATTTTCCGGGAGAGGGACCACGATACCACATCCCTAAATAACTCGCATGTAAGGTTGGGATAAGGACTATTTCCCTCAAGCACAGTAGAAGTCAGTGGCGCAGGCTAATCTGGACGTTATCGAAAAAGAAACTAAAGATGACTGTTCCATCACATGTCATCACTTAAACGAGAGAAAGAAATCTCCACATTCAGTCTGGTTGGTTCCCGCATGTGGTGGGGTCGCATGTTTACCCTGACCGTGGGGCGTACGGACCTGGTACGCAAGGCGTAGCAACACTATCTCGCGTCTCTGGTACATAATTAGGGTGTTATCGACACTACAGTAAACATTAGATGGATGGTACATACATATTTAACAAACTTTGGAATAAAACCTTCAAGAAATAATACAAGCAAGAAATGGTTTTGTAGGCAAACTAGACGTGAGATGAAAATATTCCAGACATTGTCTTCCATTCAAAGCACGAGGTAAATGCCAGCTGCTAAACCTTGGCATGCCCATCGTGGACTCGGGACTTGATGGCCATATTGTTATGGAACCATTTAAAGTTACCAACTTATGACTGCACAAGGGTACCAACCCAGGCCTTCCAACTCAAACCAAAGCAGGAGTACCAACAGAAGGGGAGGAGACTGTGGTGTGGTCCTGGCCTCTCGCTGCCCGAGGGAACAAGGCAGGATAGGGTGGCAGACAATTTACCACAAAACGCCACAAATTAGCCATTTTTTTCTCTCACACAGGGAGGAATAATTGCTCTACTGGTGGGAATTCACCGGGAATATTCCATTCCTTTTGTTTATTCTTTGTTTTGTTGTCAGTGGAGAAAGTTGTCTGTCCCCCTACATGAATACCATGACTGTATTCATCGTGATGGTGTGGGTACTTCTCACGGCAAATGTAAGACCAACTGTCCCTATTCTTATGGCGCTATGCTTTATACGTACTTTGTGAAGTACTACCAGAAGCTGTAGCAGTACAAGTCGTATTAGAACTCACCCCGTTGGTTGGTGCCGGCAATACCCGATTCCCGTCAATCACTCAGCCATTGTTCGCCTCGTATGTTTTAATTACCCAACTCGGCCAGACAATACAGAATCCAGGGTTCAGTCATTGTCTGCTGTTTCTTTGTTACTCCGGGCGTTTAACATGGCGAGTGTGAGGGACAGAAATTTAGTGGTTAATACAATACTTTTCTCTTAATACATCACTGTTGCGGTTACCACGGCACTATGGAAGTGTGCACAGTACTTGATGATAATACAGTACCATTATGGAGACAACAGGAAGTTATTACATGATCTTCGGGACTAATACATTGGTACTTGTATAGGGGTAACCATTATGTTACCTGTTGGTGATACAGTACCCTTCTGATAATACAGTATCCTTCTTATAATACAGTAGCTACCCTGGTAATCAGTGCAGAACCCCAGTGACTACAGCATTCCCCGCGAGACATCAATTAGTGTAGGAAATACAATCTGACTTACCATATTTTCTTTCTCATGACAGGCAATACTCGCACTTGGCGCTCGAAACCATGTTGAGCTGAGACAAACGCTTACACTTAACACTTGAAACCATGTTCGACTGAGACAGGTACTTTCACTTAGCACTTGGAGCCGTTTTTAAACTAAGACAAAGAACTTCCACTCGACGCCTGTCGCCACGTTGTTCACCCGTCAGATGTGTAAACAAACGGACGACAGCCATGGAGCGCAGCGCATTCCCATACAAGTCCAAAGTTCAGTTTCTTGATTCAAATTAGTTAATGAGGAAGTGCAATTCAGAAGCTAACTTGTAGCGAATCTTTAAGGGAGGATGAATATATTGACTGCATCTATTACGGCCTGAATCCAGGTTTTTGTCTGAAATGCTTCCATCTCAGTGTTTAGACCTAATTCAGAAACAAAGTTAAGGAATGCACCCTCAAATATCATAACATTTGGCTCCTTAAAGTCTTAACTCTTACCTGACATTAATCTCAAGACTTTCAATATGCAAATGTTGTCTACTCCAAGGCAGGCCCTAAAGGCTTAATGTATCTGAAGACTTTTGTTTAAGCCTCAAGTTTTTCTTTTCATTCCTGAGGTAGCACCCAAGTCGGTCCTCTCATAACTACATCAAAACTACGTGTCTGCTGTTCGTGAGCCAGGTGCTCAGAGCCAGGGTGAAGGGCGAGTGAGAGCGGATATGACCACGGAATAAAGAGTTACTGAGAGCGTGGGAGCAGCGGTGAGAGTGGGAGCGGTAGTTATAGTGAGTATAATATAGTGGTTATGGTGAGAGTTATAGGCAGTGTGGGCCTAGGACATACCTGATGGTGGAGGCAGGATGGTGAGGGAGACGCCAGCTGGTGGTGGGTTGTGGTGTAAGGCGGTGTGGGCGGCCCGAGAGGCCAGGGTGGGGTCCAGACAAGCTGGCTGGTTAGGCCCTCCACCCAGTAGCCAGGGCAGGAGGTTGGCCTCCACCCTCACAGAGGAGGCCAGCTTTCCTCCCTCACCCACCACACCCTCTTCACTCGACGCTGGTGCCGGCAGCACGTCCAGGGTGTACTGCACCCCGCCACCCCGCCCTCGCCGTCCACCACCCGGGCTATGGGCGGGTGTGGGCGTGACACCCTCGTGTGGGCGGGTGGCGTCCTGAGGTGTGGGCTGGAGCGACGGGTGGGCGTGACAACACACCAGCAGCAGCAGCAGCAGCAGATCAGTTCCCGCCCGCCCACTCCCGCCCCACATGCTACTGACTGGGCGGGACCTGGGCGGGGGCGCGGCACACGGCACTGCCCAGGTGGGCCACCTGCCTCCCACCTGCAGGTGAGCACCCGGTGTGGACCAGCACGCTGCCCGGGGGCATCCTTACTCCTGTCAAGGGTGCGGCCGGGGCTGTCAAGCTACAGGCTGTCAAGGGGACTGCTGCTCAGTGCTGGAGCTCTGGATGTCCCGGCTGTGAAATGGCGGGGCTGTCAAGTGACGGAGCTGTCAAGCAGCAGATACTGAGAAGTGGTCGGTTGGTAACCGGAAAAGCTGTCAGGTGTTGAACCGTCACGGTGAAGGCTGTCAAGTGGTGCAGGTGTCAAGGATCTTGCTGGTGAATGGCGAAGCTGCCAGGAGACTAACTGTGAAGAGGCTGGCTGTCGCCAGGAGAGCTTTTTAAAGCAGACGCTGTCAAGTGGACGGGTGTCATAAGGTCGACTTCTCAGTAATCAGGTTGACTCAGGTCGCACGGATGTCAACAGGTGTGGGTATCAAGTGGCAAATTTGTCTCTTTAAGAAGCTGTCAAGGAGCGGAGGTGTCAAGGGGAGCTTCCTTGAGGGGGCTGGAAACCTCACTGTACAGTACTGTCAAGAGTTAGATCTTGGGATGGGCTGTCAAAGGGGTGGCTCTGTCAAGGAGCGATGCTGTCAGTCGACTGTTCACTTTCTCTGTTGGTTTAACACCTTGAGTCATCCTCTTCATTTCCACTGGTGGTTTAACATCAAATTCATCGCCAATTCACCTTCTGTGATAGTCTGACAAATGATGCGACTCCCTGTTCACTTTGTCTGTTGGTTTAACAAACTACACCGCGCCCTGTTCACTTTGTCTGTTGGTTTAACGAGCCATACCTCGTCCCGTTCACTTTGCCTGTTGGTTTAACGAGCCATACCTCACCCTGTTCACTATGCCTGTTCTCTGTACACACCTGCGTCATCTGTTCGCTTTCACCGTTGGTTTAAGACACCATGAGTTGACCTGCTCACTTTCCCTGTTTGTTTAACACGTCAAGCGGCGCCCTGTCCACTGTTCAGTGGTCGGGTTAACGAAGCTTGTGTCTGTCAGTCAGTTGACTTTCACAGAGAGAAGCAAGAGGCGGGTCATCATGCTCCAGAGGTCGTGGTGTGCCTCCTCTGCCTGCACTTCCTGTAACAAGAAGACAAACCTCCATTACCTTCATGACATAATCTATCTCTACGGCAACAAAGACCAGTACAGCTATGTGGGGAAACCTCTCAGGGAAAGACCAGTACAGCTATGTGGGGAAACCTCTCAGGGAAAGACCAGTACAGCTGTGTGGGGAAACCTCTCAGGGAAAGACCAGTACCCTTGGTGGGAATAGTGATTGACACCGCCAACTTTTTTGGTTTCTGTTTTCCATTCTTATGGCTTCAGTGTACAGATTATATGCTTATTTTCAACAGGGAGCTGCCAGTGGCTCGGGCAAAACATGCCCCGGTAAAGGTCTTCCGGAGAGAGAGAGAGAGAGAGAGAGAGAGAGAGAGAGAGAGAGAGAGAGAGAGAGAGAGAGAGAGAGAGAGAGAGAGAGAGAGAGAGAGAAGGTTAACCAAGCGGAAAATGAGCTGGGAGAGCAACACGTCTTCTTTAAGGCCTTTGTTGGAGACTGTTGGAGACTGTTGGAGACTGAAAAAACTGTTGGACACGGTGAGAGACTGATGTAGACGATATACACTCTCGAAAATGCAGAAAGTGGGAGACCACGGTGATGATAGGAGACTATTGGAGATAGTGTGAGGCTATTTAGATAGTGAGAGACACTTGGGTTAGTGAGTGACTGGGGGACGGAAGAGAAGCTCTGGAATGGAGAGAGACTATTGGTGACGGAGAGACTCTTGAGGACAGCGAGAGAAGAGAGACGTTGCAGGTGGAGTGTTGGAGACAACGAGACGTCTCTGGTGAAGGTAGATCGCCATGGAGGAGGAGAAACAGTCTTGGTTGAAGAGGACCATTGGAGACGATAACTTCTCTTACTTTAGAAGCCATCCATCCTGACGGAGAGACATCTCATGCGAGAGATGATAACAGCGGGGTCTCTGCCCTCACTTCTAGGGAGAGATAGTGAACCATCCCTCCCTCTCTGACAGGTAACTTTTTTGATAAGGTAGAGAGAGAAAGATATGGGGCGCCCTACTGTGTGTTGCATGTTACTGGCCTGACCCATCTGGGTGGGACATAGCCCTCATCCACTACACACCATTGGGTACCCACTAACCCATTCAGGTGGGTCCCCGGGACCTCCCACATACCAGGTCATTGGGTCCCCAGTCCCCACCCACCACCCGGGTCCCTCCCTCTACAACAAGCACAAGTAACTGCTTCCCGTGTATGGCGCTAGGATGCCACCAAGTGAAGTCAGTTTAGCATTTATTCCTGCTTGTTCTTATGAATTCTCTAACACAGTTTGAGACCCGGTAAGACTAACTTGCGACGTGGAATTTCATTTCACATTAAACTTATATATCTTGATACCGTGCTCGCTATTTAATAAAAGAAATAGATATATCTGTCAGGATTAAGTTAGTGAACGTATAAATCAGTTACAAAATCTCTTCACAACTAAAGACTTTGATGGACCTACCAGGTTAATTTTCCTGTACATGTTCGTGACTAAAATTTTCGAGATGGTGTTTCCTGTCTCCCGCTGTAGCTCACTCTAAGGTAGGTCAAAATTCAGAAAGACATCTGAAAGTCTCTAGAAAGAGGATGAGCAGCTACAACCATAAACGAGCACACAACCAACTAGATAAATTTATATCATTTTTTGGTGTAATATTATCGTATCATGCACAAATGAATTACTTAACAATTCAATGTCATTTTCACGCTCTCTTTTTTTTTTTATGTTGATCCATATGACGTCACGGGTCCGTGTCGTCTGCAAGCGCGCCCATTTTTTTTTATTTTCTTACATTTTTACGTACAACAAAGCCTGTGTGAGCCCGCCTGGGCCATGAATATGACAGCTGTGTGTAACAGGATGCACCCTGTGGAACAGACACAATGGTTTTCTTTTGTGCAGTGTACGGATGTTCAAAAAGATCACATAGAAACCAGAAAACTTATAATTCAGCTTCACCAGCGGCAAAAATGTGACAAAACATGTTTGGCAGGTTCACATGTCATCAGAACAGGTATGGCACATTTCCTATTGTTTTTCCTACGATACCAAATATCTTTTTTCATTCTATACTCTCTTGACATTTCGCTGAATTCGAGTTTTTATTTCTATCATCCAGATTACACTTCACAAAATATTTATTTCATTGACGACGAAGTATCAGTCCAGTGCCAGTGTTTGCTTTATGATACATAATACATTCGACTTGTCCTTAGTGGTTTCTTTATCTTGATCTGTCCGGCCTGGTTCCATCTTATTGCTTGTGTATTCAGCAAGTTATAGCGGCCGTCATTCCAGGTGTGTTCGAGTCTGTCATCCAGGCCAGTGGGCAGGAACTGCTTGGGCAGCAGTAGGAGTCAGCGTGAGGCTGGAGCACTGCTTACAAAAATCAGGGATCGTTGGGTACGAACCCCGTCTGGACCCGAGGGTAGAGTATATTTTCGAATCGGTTGTAGAGAGACTTTATATTTTATTGTGCTAGGTTAGGTTAAGCGAGTGGCGCTAATAGATGTAGCTAGGAAGTGATTGCTTTGCGGATTAGGTTAAGTGTGGGAAAGCTAACTATGACTGGGCGATGCAGAACATAGTCTGTAAATTATCTAGTAAATTATCTAGGCTAGGCTAAACGACGCTAGTTAGGCAAGGCTAGCTAGTTAGGTTGGGGTGAGCAAAGGCTGATGAGGCGATGAACCTAGATGGGGCAAGGCGGCTGGGCTGGGCTAAGCGAACCTAGCCTGCATAGGTTACCTGAGTTCATAAGGTTTCCAGTGTATTAAAGTCAAGCCTTTAGTTTGTTCAGCGCAGCTCTTTAGTGAGCTTGGCTCCTTTGTCTACGCTGATGTTCTTGCCTCATTGCCTTCCGGA
Source organism: Panulirus ornatus (assembly GCF_036320965.1). Lineage (NCBI taxonomy): Eukaryota > Metazoa > Arthropoda > Malacostraca > Decapoda > Palinuridae > Panulirus > Panulirus ornatus. The sequence continues at coordinate 2,836,908 of NC_092254.1, read as the reverse complement.
AGTTACCACGGTTTTTGTGTAGGATATTACTTTAAAATGAGCGATATTCTAACGGTAAAACTTTGTTTTACGTTGGCGTTCTTGAATATTTTTCTCATAGTTGGGTGAGTTTAAAAGAAGTTGAGGAATATCTGGTGTCAGAAATTTCGTATGGGCACAGCACACGCGTGTAAACACCACAGAATGCCTCATAACCTCTTAAGCAGGACGATATTACCCTTGGTTATGATGGCCAGCCTTTTCACCTGACCTTTTAGGGTCGTACCCTCGTTCTCAAAAGTTCAAGATGACTGTGAGTGCTGATTTCGTTGTAGAATGTAGCCATAGTATGCAAGTCGCTCGTAAATGCTAGCTACGAGAAATTGCTATGCATTCTATCATTAATATGTTAATGAGTCATTCATTTGTTGAAAATTTCCTGCAACGTTCGACGGGTATTATGCTTTCCCTTGTGTCATTTTTCTGTATAATGTAAAATGACTGCATGAGTTTTGGTCTTCATTTTAAACTCGTTACACTTAACCAAACCTTACTTACTCGCATCTTCAGACGCAATGGCGACCTAGCTTCAATAACCTACATTGAACCACCCGGAAATGACTGAGAAATATCCATAAGTATCTTGAACAGTGTTTCCTTCTACGATCGGGGTACCTTAGATAGGACTCCAACACACTACATCACTATAAACAAAAGTCGCCCGGTGATTGATCAGTTCTGAAAATTTAGATAAAATAAATGGCAGTCCGGATTCCCCTGTCAAACGTGGGCCCCAGTTTTCACCCGCGCTGCGACACGGAATTGGAAAAATAAAAAGTGACTTGCAGTGACTAGTTGGGGTAGGAATGGTTTAATGATTGCTGTGGGCATGGGTGTGTAGTATCTAGTGTCGGTGGGGTTGTAGTGACTGGTTAAAGAGAGGTGTTGTAGGGACTGGTGTGGGTGGGAGTACTGCAATGCCTACTGTATGGGTGGATGGTGTTGCCAGCGACCGGTCTGGAAGGGAGTGTTGCAGTGGATGGTATATTCAGGTAGTATTGCGGTTCCTGGCGTGAGCGGGAAGGTGTATTGCAGTGACTGGTAAGGGCGGGAGGGTGTTCTGACGCATGAACCATGGTGGGACGAAGTCACCGGGCTGGCTCCGAGATCTTGTGTCGGTGTTGAACATTCACCCACCAAAGTTTCCTTGCGTTGACTGCGGGCAAGCCGGCTATTACGATGCTACGACCTTACATCATCAGGCTGGCTGTAGCAAACGTGATTCCTGAGCTTCAGGCACTTTTGATTTATTCCTTGACTATCATGGTGCGCTCCTTGAACAGACGGTGAGACCCTTGGTTACCACGGTATGAACCTTAAGCACAACGCTTCGACCCTTGAATATGATGGCCTGACCTTTGCTTTCACTTAACCCTTGAGTTTTGGGTGGAACACTTCGCAAAATTATACCCAAGGATCGTGTGTGTGAGTGTTTGTTTACAGATCAAGGTATGATGTACACACACAGTTAAGAGATGTGGCGAAACTAGTGGAAAGCTGTACCTGTAACACAAGTATTAATTACACATATATATACTAAGGCTTGCATTTATTTTAAGCTGCAGGAAGAAGCTGGCAACATGCAGCTAACAACAGCCGACATGTCAATCAAACTCCTATCAGTGTCAGCCATCGTGTAAACACGGAAATTTAACATCCAGCACAGTGTACCAAGATTCCCGGTATTTCAGAACATTCCGGTACCTCTCATTATACATCCGTTTTTATAACGAAACCGAGGAATTTAGTTATCCAGTCAGCAGCGCTCAGCCTGAGGGAAACTATCATTAATTTAGAATAACATTTTGAAGATCTGACGGCTTTTCAGGACGGTTGACCTGCTGAAGAGGCGCTTTGATTGCTCCTTTATTGAGACCCACCGACAGTTAATGAGAATTCCCTCTGTAATCAGTTTGCAAACAGCTTTCCGGGGATGGATAGGGGTATAACAATGGCCGTCCTCAAGTACTCTGTCGATGAGGGATATGTTTGACCAATGGTTAGGCAGATAAAGAGTCTGTTGTAGGATAACTAACACGGCTGTGGACTAAGGGACTGAGTATTTAGAACTGAATAGATTGAATGATAGTAAGTAAATCTACGTATATAACACAAACTGGAAATCGGAAAATCTTTTTAGGTCTACGGAGACCCAATCCTTAAGTCTTCAGGGACCAAACCTCTGGTCTCGAGACCAAACCTTAGGTCTTTGGTCTGTGAGAGCCAGACCTCTGGTCTCCGTGAGGCTGGGCCTGGGAGATCAGATTGTCCACCGGTGTAAAATATATACACATATCTCAAGCCTCTAGCCAAATACTGCAGAATTTTTTTTTCCTAAGTGACCAAATTGGATTTCAGTTGGCGTTTCACATTCCATTTCCCTCCCCTCCGGTCTCTCACGCCCCCCTCCCTCCGCTTTCCCAGGCTCCTCCCTATTGGTCAACAGGGAAGGTCACACGGCGCCTATTATCCTCCAACAATGTCACCGAGGAGCCGCCAACTGAGCGATGCGTCGTTAACTCGGTTCAAACTTCGCGAATTTAAACTCCCAGGATGCTAACAAGGTCTTATCTGCCGACGTCAGGCCTGCTAATTTGAGAATTAAGTTAGTGAGGCATAAGGACTAAGTTCTCTTGCCTGAGGAACTAGTAAAAACTTTGCTGCGTAGCGTAAAGGCTCGCGATGATTGGCGGACTGAAAACGGAGTAAATCTGACACAGTACATTGGTTGAGACGTTATATTTTGTAATTGGAGGCTGGGACTCGGTAGATCCTGCACAGTTGCTAATTGGGGCTGGAAGCTTTGCAGTAATTGGTGGGTTAAAGTGAAACCGTATCGTTCACAGGGATGTAGGACGACTGTGATTGGTTTACGAAGGGAACAGTAGGTCTAGCACAGTTAACCCCCTGGACACGACGCGTCGGAACGACCGTTCAACACCACGGTAAGCAGACACTTGGGTATGATGACCTAGACTCTGATCCTTTAAAGTGAAAGGCCAGACTCTTATATCCATGAACCATGTCGTCCTGGTCGAGGGTCGTGCCGTCGTGCTCAAAGGTCGTAATGTAGTACTGAAGAGATCAATACAATGGGCGAATGGAACCAACGAATTGACAAAGGATATTAACTGTTTTGACTGGGAGTTGGATTGACTTATGTCCATCCACGACTGATGAGATTATCGGGAAATGACAATTGATTACTTAACAGTAGCGTTTACATCTGTCAAACAGACAGGAGAGATATCGCACGGCTGTAAATATCCCGTTTTCCATGAACTGTCGCAGCTCCTGCCTCAGTGTGGATATTTCGTGAATTGATTTTAGAATGATAGGGGCGAATAAAGTTAGTGTCTATGTATATCTATCTGTATATATATATATATATATATATATATATATATATATATATATATATATATATATATATATATATATTATCCCTGGGGATAGGGGAGAAAGAATACTTCCCACGTATTCCCTGCGTGTCGTAGAGGGCGACTAAAAGGGGAGGGAGCGGGGGTCTGGAAATCCTCCCCTCTCGTTTTTTTTTTTAATCTTCCAAAAGAAGGAACAGAGAAGAGGGCCAGGTGAGGATTATTCCCTCAAAGGCCCAGTCCTCTGTTCTTAACGCTACCTCGCTAATGCGAGAAATGGCGAATAGTTTGAAAGAAAGAAAGAAATTATATATAATATGTTATCTTTCACGTGTAATACACGAACATCGGTAGGTTGTGTGTGTGTGTGTGTGTTGCCTCCGTTAGCGGTACTTCAGTTGCATCTGTTATGCTGTGTTTGTCACCTACTCCTGTACCGCTCCCTCATTACCACACTAGTGAGGCGACCAATACATTCTTACGAACATCCCGTGTGACGTCTTGTGCCGTATGTCGGCAGTAGAGACACCAGTGCTTATATTGTGCCGGCTGTGGACACTGGGCACTCTCCCCTGCCTCCGCTCACTGCCTAGCGCTACCCAGCTTTGCTTTATCCAATATGCAAATCAACCTGTTGCGTACAAATACCGGCAGCCGGCAGGATAACGTCTCACGGAGGAATGCCGGTCGCCGGCTTTCGTTGACATCAGGTTGTTCTGCCGGACGACCGGCGCGAACTTGCTTTATGGAATAGAAGCTAATTACCTGATCCCTTATCTACTTTATTCTTAGACACAAAAGTGTGACTTATCACCAAGAGGAACATCTCAGTCTAAAGGAGTCCATCATTTCCCTGCTACTGAAAATAGCGCAGCTTTCAGGCTGCAGGAGCCTGCCTCTTCAGAGAACGGATTTGTGCTGTTATATTGTGACTTCCATGTTTGCGTAACTTCCTACCCGTGTAACAGTGCGGGGACGGTGTACTGCACAGGTGGGGCTCCATCTCGAATTTTGTCATCCAGTTGTTTTTTTTTGACCCCCCAAAAAATGTTGTCAACATTCACAGTTTCATCTCGGACTATCAAAATACTTTGCGTCTTTCCTAAAATGTTTCGGGCTTAGCTTCATGTAATGTTCATTGGTTGTTCTATCAATTGTCTAGGAACTTGAGGTCATGATCAGGTCACTCCTTACTCTTCTCTTATTACCTTACAGGCCACATTCGTCAGTCAGGCGGAGCGGTGTGTCGTTCTGGACCTCCCCAGGTAAGACAGTTACCTTCTCAGCTCTCTATGTTCCTCCAGCCACATCCTGTGCAACATTCCAGGAAGCTTTTCCAGTATATGTGTAACACATCCTCAGTAACTATGGTAATAATGTTATCAGGACCACGAGCCTCGTATTGATCAAGAGCCTGTGTGATTTTATTTATCCATTCCAGAATCATTCCAGTGCTTTCCAAGATCTTCTTACCCCATTGTACATCACTGGTGTTGGCCCAGGCTATAGCGTCTTCCACCATGAGAACACATGAACTTGTCATGCAGCTCCGCATACCCTGACATCATCCCCAAACAACTCTCCCCTCTGAGTCCCTAAGCCTGATTAACTCTTCTTTAACCAACAATTTATTCCTGATGAATTTATGGAAGAGTTTTGGACATGTGTGTGTTGCCGTGTCTACCATATTCTTTACAGTTTCTTTGTTCCTTTTTTCCTTGTCGTGTTTGAATGATTTCTTGCACCGCCGTTACTGTACATTGCTGGGTTCCCTCGCCTTTCGACATACTTGGTTGAGCCAAACCTTCTCTCTGTATGTAAGACCAAAGGTACCTCCATGTTCCTCCTCCTTCACTGAACATTTCACACAGCCTCTCAACCCAATACCCTGCTTCCTGGCCACAGAAACAGTTGAGTTCTTTGAAGTTCCCACGATTATATCTTTAGTGAGTGAGGTTTTATCTTCGCCTCTTTTTTTTTTATTTCCTGATTCATCCTGTGATCATACCCCAGCCTTACATGGTCATCTTACCAACTGGTGAATGTCACACATGATATTCTCAGTATTCACTCTACTGTGTGTGTGTGTGTGTGTGTGTGTGTGTGTGTGTGTGTGTGTGTGATGATAAGAGCCAGTGTTGGTGTGACTTCCTGATGTTCCCAGCAACGTGCTGGGCTCAGCCTTTATCATTATGATTGCATTCCATCATCATCATTAGTACTTCATCATCTATTTTCCTGTAAGTTAAAGTTGTATCTTATCAATAGATCCAATCCTGACTCTCTGTCTATCCCTCATTATTGTCATGTATATACAGGTCGGATACACTCGAGAATTTGTATGTAGTGAGTTTGGTCTCCACACCTCCAACAGCATCACGTTCATTTTCCCTAACTCGATTACTGAATTCCAGACCTTTGCCACTTACTAATAGTCCATTCACATTGGTATAGAGGGTGCACATGTGTGTGTGTGTGTGTGTGTGTGTGTGTGTGTGTGTAAGGCAACAGCAAGTGGCAGGGAGTGCAGACGCTCAGAGATGTTTGCTGGGGCAGCAAATTAATTATACACTTGCTTACATACAACACACACACACACACACACACACACACACACACACACACACACACACACACACACACACACACACACACACGAGTAGTGCAGACCCGGGAGTAGCATATTCTCCCAGGCAAAGTGGTGTAAATTCAGTAGTTTTTAACCCATTTACAAGACCTATATGTAGACATTAGCAAGACCTATCTGTAGACATTTACATGACTTATGTATAGAAATATTTTCATTTGATTTTATTGTCTGTGAGTTCTGTTGTTTGTATATAGTCTTCTGTAAAGGTAGGTACTTGTGAATGATGTCGTCAGTGAGTACTGGCCTGTGTGGTGATGGGGTGGTAAATACTGGGGTTTGCAGATGATGCTGTAGATACGTGTCTGTAAATAATATGTCAACAGTTGTCCATGTAACAAATGATGAATAGTGTATGCAAATATTCACCCACGTATTTACTTTTGTGTAAATCCACATCTACAGGACTCATGGTTTGTGAATAGTCATCTGTAAAAACCCTGAGTCCACTCCTATATGAGTCTTCCATCCCCCACATACCCCGGCAGCGCACCTCTTACTATTCGTGCTGCATCCTTCCTCATATAATCTTTTCGTACATTCGAAAGCGCAAGCCTCCCTCTGGACGCCAGCGAGGCGTGGGGAGTGGATGACATTCGTCCTGGTTCGTCGATGTAATGTACGACAGAACTTGCTTCTGTGTTTGCTCGTCTGTCTGTACCACGTGATAACCAAGGGGCTTTCTCCTCCTCCTCCTTAGGAGCAGATCAGGGTAAACACATCTGGGTTGGTGCAGCCACTCGAGATGGGCGAGCGAGTTATGAAAGGCACGTCAGGTGGGATTAATGAACTGAGCCAGGATAACCGAGGGACCGAGGCTGATTAATTGCATTACGATAACACTTGGGTCAGGATCACTGCCACAGCATCGTTACTTGTGTAACGTAACGATCCACTGACTTGAGATAACACCCTCTAGGATAGCCAGCCACAGAGGATGACAGGAAGGAAGCTAGGATAACACTTGGCGAGGTATGATAACTGCTTCAGTTAACCTGGTTCAGGTGTGAGGCTGCAGCAGCACGGGACCCCAGCCTGACCTCACCTCATTTTCTGAACCTTAACCCCCCCCCCCTCCTGCCTCAGCTCACCCTCACCTCCCACATTGTTTACCGTGTTTATTGACGCTTCCCTCACAGTCTGATTAATAAACACAGGTCAGATGACCTGAGGATTTAGGAATAACCCATGGCGCGTGTGGGATCTCTCGGGTCATGTGCATGTCAGGATGCACCGGTAGTGTACTGCCTAACAGCTGTTCCCTCGTCCACTCTTGACACACTGTGGGAGATCCTGTGTTGTGGCCCATCATATTCGGATCCGGTCTGAAAGTCCCGTCTTCCTGGTTTTCTTCCTTCACTTGTGTTCCGTCATACCGAGCATCCTCTCTGGCTGCTCTCTCTCTCTCTCTCTCTCTCTCTCTCTCTCTCTCTCTCTCTCTCTCTCTCTCTCTCTCTCTCTCTCTCTCCGTAAGTGTTGAGGAATCCACCACCTCCCTCTTCCTCGGTCCACACCGGCATCCCTCACCGTTCTGTCGTCTTTCCTAGCCTCATCCTCTCACTCACAGCTGTGGGGTACGTCCGCACCATGACGACTCATAGTTATGTTTCTTTACTTTTTTTTTTTCCAAATTTTCTCCATCTTCTCCAGCTGGACCTGTGCCCCGTCCCGTCACAAGTGCCTTATTAAGCTCGGGTAAGGACAGCATTTCCCAGTCGGACAGACTTTAACTTACCGCCGTTAAAAATCAGTTTCTTCCCTTATATTTCTCAGTTCAAAACCCTCTCACAATTCTCTCAGTTTATTACTCAAGACAGTAATTATACCTGGTATCATCACCATATCATCTAACCTTCCTCGGAAACCCTATGTATCACAAATAGCCAAGTCTGCCTCTAAGTAGGTGGGAGTCCTGTGTGGGTGTGGAAGACATCTTCCTCTTCTGCACAGTGACTCTCTACACACTCACTCGACTCAGTGTAGACCAAAGCATTGCCAACTGAATTCTCCCACTCTGACCTCACAACTTGGCCCACTTATCCCACACCGTGATGTAGGTTCACTCTCACCTCTTCTATACATATTACTGCGGATTTCTGCTCCCGAAAGCTGGCTGCTCGTGTGTCCTCACCATGATGGAGACCAGGTAACACTGGGTGAAGCTCAGCGTTACATGGTTACTGTTAGCTGTTGTCACGTCTCCCTCTACCGTACACCGCCGCTATGCTGAACCTTCCCACGTCTCCTAACAACTGCCAACACCGAGGCAAGTTTTACACATCAAAACCTCGTACGTTCTCCCAGTGTTCCCCTTGATGTCCTTCGTCTTTTGTTATTTCATTTAATGTCTCTGGACTGTATCCGTGACCGGAACTTGAGGCCTCTGGACTGTGGCCGTGACCGAGAGTTTCGACCTTAGACAACCGTGATGTCAACCTGGAGGCAAGATAGCTACACACGTAGAGTAACTCTGGTATAGGCTAGCCAGTGATGTAGGATAACGGGGGACTAACATAACAGGAGGAGGAGATAACCACAGGAACTAGGAAGAATAAGGACAGTTTGATAATACACTGGAGGAAATTTGACCACTCTTGGAATATAGAGAAATTACACCAACACCCAGGGTTTAGGATAACACCCAGGGTTTAGGATAACACCCAGGGTTTAGGATAACACCCCGGATTAAGATAAGCTACGATTACACCACGGTCTGGGATGAGCTTAACTAAGACAACAGGCTAATATAACGTCAAGTTGAATAACTTGATGTGTTACTCATTAAGGCAGAGTGACACGTGTGGTTTGAAGACCAACCAGAGGCGAGTGAGGTCATCGCTTGGATAACTACCAGAGTCAATCACCAGTTTAAGGCTAAGATAACACTTTAGTAACACTAGTCACTTAAAATAAGTAACAGTAACGAACTAGGATGGGATGATAGTCATAGGTAAGATAACCAAATGAGATGAAGATAGACACTTTGAGGGGCCAAGTTAACCACCTGAGCTGCGATTACACTCGGTGTTTGGATAACGGCGCGACACTGGACAAAGCCGGGCAAGGTGAGGGGCGGGCGGCGGCGGAGCGGAGCGGCGCGTGTTACTTTCCGCGCGCCCGGGGCCACACTGAGCCGTCGGCCGCGTCCCGCGCGACAGGTGAGCCACGGGATGCGTGGCTTACGACACCCCCCCCCCCCCCCCCCTCATCCATCCCGGAGCCACAGGCGATCCCCCCCCCCCCCCCCCCCCACACACACACACACACACACACACACCCACGGTAGAGCCTCGGCAGATACATCATCCATCCATCCCATCACGTCTGTCTACAACTAACTATAGTTAGTTTGATAAAAGGTATAGATTTTTTTTCTTTCCATTTCAATTGTTTGTATGTTTAGATAACAATTTACTAAGGCATCTGTCTCGCCCGATGGTAGACATTGTTATTATTCTTCCTTGTGTGACATCTAACATCATCTGTAATGAATGACATCACCTTCTGTATAGTTCGAGTTTTTAAGATCACATTTTTCGGCAGAGTTTGGGGTCGACCTATACATGGGTGATATTGCCGTTAGGTTGAAATGTTGATAACCTCAGTGCAGGATCACATAACGATGCTTTTCAATTTGTTGGGCTGGAACGATCGTCTTTCTGAAGGGGGTACAGTTACGAACTGTGATAACCCACTGATGATGTGACTTAGGTGAGTAAACATCTATTCCCAGATATTGTCGATCATGTCTCAAGTGTACAGGAACACTTTCCCTGACAGTAATCAGTGGCACACACCCCACATCCTCTATACACACTTTCCACATCACGAGGAGCTATACACACATAACATCCAGGCCTTCACTGAACTCCTCCACCACTGTTGACCAACATTCACTGGTATCCAGCACTCTTGACCGACAGTGGGAAGTGGTCCGACATTGTTCAGGTTGATAAACTTGACTCATCTCGAAAGAAGAATGTCTGGTACAGGTAAACTCAAGCAGCCCAGGAATCAATCGCTTCTTTTGTCCTTCACGTTTTGACAGGATGAGTGAGGGTCATCCGCTCCGGAGACAGGCCGTTCGCACTGCCCTGAGCTACAGACATGGAGGTCGCCTCAGTTGCTTTGACACAGAGAGACGAGGTGTCCGGGTCACTTTAACTTAGAAAGACACAAGTCTTCTAAATGATATTGACTCAAAGGGACATTGTCTAAATTGCTTTGACTGTGAAATGAGAAGCTGGCGAGACTGGCAGCTTGTCTCCCTTGTCTTCCACCGTAGAATCTTGCACTAAACTTATAATGTGGTCAACATGTAGTAAATACTGACACGGATGTTTATTGGCTCTGGATGTTGGGTTGATGTTTACTGTCCTTGGATGTTGCAGCTGATGATTATTGACACTGGATGTTGAGATCTGAAGTTTAAAAGGCTCTTGACGTCTGATGGATGTGACCTGTTCTTCCTGTGTCTGTTATTGTTCTTGTATAACGATATTTTCGTCGTAAGTTCACCGCAGAAAATTTTTATATGACACTTCTCTATAATCTTACGACCAATCCTTTCGTCTCATCTTTCAGCCAGCTCCAATAATCCCCTCATACCTGGACAGAAGTCCGATCAGATTAGATATATGGACTGTAATTATAATGTGAATCCATCCACTTGGTTTTGGCCAGCCTCGTGTGTTTCATTTGCACAGTTGGCAACGGTTAAAATTGCAACGGAGGAAAAGAATAAGTGGCAGCGTCTGCTGGAGTGTTGCCAAATAGTGGTCCCTCGTCTGTCTCGGACAGACGACTGACAGACCAGTGGATGAGAAGGACATAGACAGAAATCAGGCTGTGCATAAGACGGTAGCAGACAGATTGAGACAGACGGACGCATAAATAGACGCACAGATGGATAGGCAAACAGAAAGACAAAAGGAAAGATGGACAGGGAGACGGACAGTGAGATGGCTAGAGAGACAGAAGTACGGAAGAATTAGTGTCAAGTTTCCTAAAGTAACAGTCAAGTGATTTGCTTTATCATGGCCCAGATATATCCTTGCTTGGTGAAATATTCCTTAAACGTGGATAAAACTATGCTGGCGTCTTTGGGGCAGTGTGACCGTATATAGGCGTTACAGTGGCATTATGACAGTATACAGGCGTTACAGTGGTAGTTACATACAGGCGAGAGTGGTAGTATTACAGCATATAGGAATCACAGTAGTAGTAGTAGTATGGGTTCTAGCAATGTGTACTGACGGTTCAGTGTTGACGTGTGTTGTTCAGATGAGGATTAGTATGATCAAGACGTGCACAAGTCGTGTGCACGTCCCCACCCATCACAACACCAGCGTCTTGGACCTGTCCTCACCCTGGAACCCTTACATGTCTTGGCCAGACCCTCAAGGTTCAGGCCACCGTACCCACGGGTTCAGTACTCCAGCGGCTCAGAAATAACACAAGTTAGGCCGGTAAGACGTCGCTGCGTTGGCTGGGAGGTTCGTTGGTGGTAACGTCGGAACGTATTGTTCCAGGGGCGTGAGGCCACGGCAGGAGGGAGGCTCCCCAGTTTCCCCCCCCCCCCCCCAGAGCAACAGAGGTCATCCAGGTCGTGTCCAGCCTCGTACACACACACACACACACACACACCGTCTTCCCCTCTGCTCACCTACGCTGCGGCGTCCATCTCCTGGCCACACACGTCCCGACGCCGTACGCCAGACCTCCGTATAATTGGATTTTGGTTCAGTTTCACGAGGAACTGACTGCGTCCCAGCTGATCGACCCCCCGTTGTTCTCCTGACCCCAGGACCAACACCTGCACACACACACACACACACACCGTCCGGTAACACCCGCCTCGATGATGATGATGATGTCGACGGAGACTTTCCACTCGACGCGTCGTCGACGGTCCGACCTACGTACCTGGCAGGTGGGGCACAGCGGGGCACCCACTTGGCTGTACTCTGAGGGTGCCCCAGTATTAACTGGGGACGTGGTCGATAATCCTGGCAGCCATCAAGATGCTGCTGCAGCCTCCTCCCACGCTGCCTCGTGGGTCACACACACACACACACACAAGACTCTCTCTCTCTCTCTCTCTCTCTCTCTCTCTCTCTCTCTCTCTCTCTCTCTCTCTCTCTCTCTCTCTCTCTCTCTCTCTCTCCCCTGCCTGCGTCTGTCATGTTACCTGGTGTGCGTGGTGTAGGGAAGAGGGTGGTCAGTCGACCATTTCATCACAATCACAAGTCTTGTGTGACAGAGAGATGACCATTGAGGGTGAGTTCTCAGGTCAAGTAGGTCAGGTCAGGCTACACAGGTCATGTCAGAGTTCAGGTTAACCCCATCTCGACCTGGCTAGTCTCTGCCTCCTCTCACCTTCTGTGTCAGGCCTCCACAGTAATACATTTTGTAATGTAATAAAGATATTTACACACATCTATTTCACCTCCTATTCCAGGATTCACTTTCATGGTACTCCTGCAGCGCTTAGGAAGGTGGCCAAGTCCACCGGACGGGACTACAGATTAAGAAGTGTGTGTGGGTGTATGTGTGTGTGGAATGAGAACAGAACAATTCAAGAGTAAATGTTTGTCGTCTTCAGAAAGGACGATGCATCTTGGGCACAGTGGGTCTTGTGTTGATGTTTGTAGCGTTGCATGTTGCTTGTCAACCCATATTGGGTGACACGAGTTCATAGCACAGGGTCTGGCCAAGGGAAAGCCTCCATGTATAGCTTTCGTTAGCTTTCCCAGTCCTGTTAGCTTTGTGTGTGTGTGTGTGAGAGAGAAGGGAGACCTCGCAGCTACACAGACCCAACCTGTCACGCGAGCACTGAGAATGCTCACTATCTGTGTTAGTGTTAGGCTCCTGGCTCAGGTTTAAAGGTATACGCTTGTTGCACCAGCTGTTATTATCATTATCATCAGCTCACTCGCTGCTATTGTTAGCTCACACGATCGTGGCATTGGCTGTTGTTAATGCCTCTTGCCTGCATGCAAGAATTTCTCCGTCATCGACCTGTTGTTGAAGGAAAAACAATTGGTTGTATCGGCTGCTCTCGTCTGGCAGGAGTGGAACCGTTGTCTCGGCTATTGTTAAGCTCAGTGGCTCTTGTCAGGGGAAGTGGAGTGGCTCTGTATTGGCTATTGTTAGGCTGGTGTCCTTGTTGACCCAAGTGTAGGCTTTGTTCCCACCTGTCTGACCCCCAGCCTGGGTCAATACAACCTCTCCTACCCTGCATATACTCCTCCAACCTCATACTTAATGGTATCATATATATATATATATATATATATATATATATATATATATATATAGAGAGAGAGAGAGAGAGAGAGAGAGAGAGAGAGAGGGGGGTCATTTTTCTTAAGCGTAATTGTACATTTTGGAAGATGATATATTTCTAATATGATTTATGTCTTGTGTGTCGATCTATATATTCCAGCTGATCTTCACTTCTATTGTGATCTGCTAATTCCCCAAGATCTATGATGCTTTGTGCCCTAATCATCCAGTAAGTGTTGTATGATTCACGGAGTATAAGCCACACTTCTGTTGTATGATTGACCCCTGGACTCACTCAACACACCCTAGTCTCATGCCTCACTTGGGTTGTACACTTCACCCTAGTGTGTGGAGATGTATCATGATCAGTGAACCACAGGTATGATCACTGATGCTTGTCAGGGGCTGTACTCTCTCTCTCCCCTTGGGGTGTACCTTATTTGACCACAGGTCCTGGCAGCAGCTACCCCCCGTGGGGTACGACGATAAGTGCCCGTGGGCTGGGGCCCTGGTCCTCGGGGGCGGCAGCACCACCTGTAATATCCTATACCTCAGGGAGGTTTCACTTGCTGCCAAATTAATTGAAGCCTGACGTGTGTATGTCCTTCGTCAACCACCCTCTCCACTCCACCCACTCCCCCCCCAGCTTTAGCTCATCCCCGTCACACAGCTTTAGCTTACCTCGTCCCTTCAGCTTTTGCTCTCCCCCACCCCCCTCCCCATCCACCTGCTTTGACCCCTTCCTTTGTCGTCAGGACCCAATAGCCGATAACCAAAGAGCTTGATAAAGGGATAAAGACCTTTACGGTTTCCCCTCTGCTACGTGATTCGTATTCGGGATCCATAGCTCTCGTTAATCACGAGTTATAGAGGAGGCATGTAGAAAGAGAGAGAGAGAGAGAGAGAGAGAGAGAGAGAGAGAGAGAGAGAGAGAGAGAGAGAGAGAGAGAGAGAGAGAGATGGTGCTGCTTCGCTGACCGAGAAGCCTCCAGCTGCGTTGATCGCTGTGCTGTTTTCGTGAGCTGGCTGTGTGGAGCGTCGCGATACTTCCATCCCTCGAACACTGGTGTTCGTTCATCATGCACACAAGCTTAGGAACTCTAATGAATTGCTTTATTCTTTTTCTCACTTTCTGTACCTGTCACCCAAGATAGCTATGGCTGGCCCGTGCCATGCAGTGATGTGATCATTACACGAAAGTGCACTTGGGAACTTATTGTGTATAATTTCCCCATGGATTAGAGGGAATATATATATATACATATATATATATATATATATATATATATATATATATATATATATATATATATATATATATATATATATATATATATACCTAAGACACTACTACTGCTGTACCAGCAGCAGCAGCTGCGTGTTAAAGTTGCCTGGTCAGGAAGCCCGGGTGGGCAAGGGTTTTGATGGGGGTGGGGGTCACATTTCTCTCAGTAAACAAAGCCAATTTGGAATCGCATGAAAAGGTTCTTTGGGATAATTATGACTCGCAGGAGAAAGACTGGGCTTTACCTGACTCTTGTATCACATTATATATATATATATATATATATATATATATATATATATATATATATATATATATATATATATATTCATTTATTTATATCTCTGTGTGTGTGTGTGTGTGCGGTGGAAGCCCTTAGAGAAGAGACTCCTGGAGCAATAATGTGATGGTATGTACATACGTTATATTATTGAGCAAAAGAGTGAACCAAGAGTGGAGCTGTAGTAGTCAAGGGTCGTACTGCCTTGTTCAGGGATCATACCCTTGTGCTCAAGAGAGTCCTACCGGCGTACTTTAGGGGACATAATAATTCTGGTTTGCTAGTTCGGTATCAAATTGTTTTCTGATCACAGTGGCAGTTCGATGATACTAGAATTACATTAGACTCAGTGTACACAAGCTATCAACGAATTTTTGAATTATTATTTACTCTTTATAAAGGTTAAATTTGTAGATTTCGAAGGAAACATTGTGAAAGGTCATGAGTCATAGAGAACGTAATCGAGAGTTAATTAAAGAAAATGGTGGAAAGTGAAGGGGTAACAAATTTAGTCATTTGGGGTCGACGTGCTGTCAGTGGACTGTACGAGGGCATCTGAAGCGTCCGGGGTAAACCATGGAAAGGACTGCAGAACCTGATTGTGGGCAGAGAGCATTACACATGATAGCTGGGGAATGGATGATGTGAGCAGATATGGCCTTTCTTCGTCTGTTCCTGTCGCTAACTCGCTAACGTAGGAAACGGCAAACAAGTGTGTGTTTGCCTTTACTCTCTGTTTTGCCGTCTTTGTTGTGTATTATGATGATAATTATGGAACTGATGATTTGTTATTTTAATGGCGTCATATTTGGAGGAGGAGACGGGGTAAGGTGTAAGATAGGGTGCAGGATGGGGTGTAGGGTGCTGGATGGGGTGTAGGGTATGTAACAACACCCTGGCAGGATAGGTAGGGTGTAGCTAGGGTGTATACACATACACTCAGGTAAGTCAAGAGTGGTGGGGTACAGCTCGTCCTCGACCGATGATCTGATTATGTCAACCTCGAGTGTGACCTCGATGAGGAGGAGGAGCATATATTGATTGTGGTCACGACCGAGGATGATAGTGATGATGATGATGATGATAGTGGTTGTGATAATGATAGTGGTAATGGTAGCGGTCGTGGTGATTAGACGAACCTGAACATGATGTGGTGTTGGTGACAATGATGTTGATAAAGAGGATTATGGAGATATAAAGCCGTTGCTGACTCTCCTGTGGGTACCGACGGCTCGTAATGAGGTAATCACTCAACACATCAAGTTATTAGCAGTAGTGATGGTGATGACCGTGAGGACTATTGAGTAACATTCCTTGGCGGACATTTTGGATTTCTTTTCTTCTTCTTCTTCTTCTTCTTCTTCTCCTTCCTCTTCTTCTTCTTCTTCTTCAGTAGAAAACGGAGGTAGAGTTCTGCCCTACAGGCTCGGGGGCGAACTATGTAAAACTTTGTCTATATTGGGTCGGCCAATTTGAAGTTTGTTCTTGAGAAGTTAGCTTTTCCGGTACAGATATAGGTTAGCCAGTGTTCTCAAACTATGACTATCCATCATTGAAAAGATAAGAGACGTACATTAAGGACAAATAAGAGAAGATAGATAAAACTATATGTTGATAATTGACACTTAAGTTTGTAGATAGATAAATAGATGGATATAGATAAATATTTATAGGATATTGTAATCTTGAACGAGTGTAAGTACATGAGCGCTATGCATTGCCTGACACTGATCTACCATCCTCATATGGCGTTGTTGGTAGACCCCTTCTGCTATGTGCCTGCACGGACCATTGTCACATGATGGTCTCTTCTCAGACCTGAGCAGGTCTTTACTTCCATCGAGTTTCTAACTGACCAGTGGGTTAGGGTTAGGCCACAGCCGCTGTACGAAATACGTACGGATACAATTGGCCGGATTGGTTCATATATTTTCTTAACGGATATTCGTGTGCGCTTGGTGGGTTGTGTAACGTCTCGGCCATCACAGCAAGACCCTTGTTAAGTATGGCCTGGCCTATTACGCTAGCGTAAGGCTTAGCTAGATGGCTAGGTTACGGTCGTATAGGAGCAGGTAAGGCACAAGTACCAGAACCCATATCCACAGTTGCTGTGAGACAAAACAAATGTATGTTTCTCCAACCATGGTCACAAGATGAATATATACGTTGTATTTCCCAGCAGCTCTTCATCTCCCTGTCGTGGGTCCATCATGGTTGGCAGATCATAGACAGAGACCTGGATGTTAATGATTGTAACCTCCACTCACTTATCTCTACCTTGTGTCAAAGTGATTGAGTGCACATACAGCAAACAGATGGCATCTGTAGCAAGCGAGACAATTAACATAAAGATACATCAGTGATGTTAATTAAACCTGATTCCTGCGATATATAGACACCAAGCGAATATAAGAACAAAATTGATAACAGCAGTTAGTTAGCTCTACCGTTGGCCAGTAAGCCTTAAGGGCGAGGTCAGAGTTCACGCCCGCCCACTCCTGAGTCATACTGGCCAGCTTCGGGGTCGTACATTGTGCTCAAGGGGTTAATTAACATAAACATTTTAGCATACAGTGCAATTATTTACCAGCTGCATGAATTAGTCTGATCCGTTCACACTCATAACACATAAATATAATTGACATTACCATAAATTGTTTCAACGTAAATATCAGTGAATTCAAAATAAACATCAACTTGGCAAAGTTAGACTTTTGAACCCCAGTATTTGCATACCTCTAAGTTGCTCACTTTGATTACTCTCGATATTTTAATTATTATAATAACACGCAAATCATAATTTCAAAAATACGTTACAGATAAAGCAGTGCGTTACTTATCAAACACTGACGATAACATGAACGCTTGTGAATATGTGAAACAATAGTTACTGGTTATTGTGACCTGTGCCTTTATTATGCCTCGTGCGAAATGAAAATTGTTTTTTGTTTTACCTTTTCGGCTTCAAAGTTACGATTATAAGGCTTTGTAAAGACCATTCAGCAGTCGAGTGCCATCCAATCCAATAATACATTATGTTGCCAACCAATCTTAGTGACGTCACGCTGTACTGTCGTTAAACTGTGGTCTGGATCTCCTCGCTTTTGTTTACTGTTACACGGTATTGAATACTTCACTGCTGACAACACTGTTAACGCACAATACTTCTCTGTTGACAGTGTTACCGTTTGAATCATTGTGAGTGCTTGTCTCACTTTCACCACAATTTCCAGTCCACATTTGCATATTCATATTTGTTTTTTTCTCACTACGCTCCCTTCCCTCGAATGTCCAGTCATATAACATTGATCATATGTCCTTTGAAATGTCTGGCGGAATTCAAATTCAAACGTGTTTAGGCAGGAGGGGAAACATGTCAGACCCAAACAACAGGCTGATGTAAACATACGTGGAGTTGTAGACTGTAAGAAATACTTGCATGACTTTATCCCTGAGGAAACTCTATATGATGTAGTTACATAAGGAAACCTTGTGTTGAAAGAGTGATTATTACGTAATCCTGGATGAGATTTCTGTTGATTTTCCGATAGGTCGTTAAGATAAGCGGTCGTCGCTATCAGCAGGCGTCTGTATTACTCATCTTGTTTACAACCATTTATAGAATTCCTGTGTGTGTGTGTGTGTTGTGTGTGTGTGTGTGTGTGTGTGTGTGTGTGTGTGAAAAGGTAGACTTTTAAACAACCTTTCGTGTAAGCTTGGCTTTGAGAAGACTCACCCTAAGCTAGATCTGAGGCTTTTCCTGGACTTGGAAATTGAATACGGTATCTGGAAATTGTAATCTCTAAAGCTGGAAATTTTTACCGAGGCTTAGGATTAG
This sequence comes from Panulirus ornatus, assembly GCF_036320965.1. Classification (NCBI taxonomy): domain Eukaryota; kingdom Metazoa; phylum Arthropoda; class Malacostraca; order Decapoda; family Palinuridae; genus Panulirus; species Panulirus ornatus. Next base: position 2,818,152 of record NC_092254.1, on the reverse strand, counting down.
TGCTGAGAAGGGAGCATTGTTGTTTCCTAGCGGGCACTATGGTGCGGCCCCACAAGTTTGACGACGTAAAAATTTGGACTATACGCGGGTAGGGCCAAAATCCAGGCCATCATACGTAAGGGTCGTACGTCATATTGAAGCGTATCTCGTCCCGTCGTACTCATTGACGTACTACGTAGGGAACTCTGGTTGTGGTTGTTATTAAGCTTCGTTCTTTCCAGTCTTGTTCTCCTTATTGTCAGCGTTGGTGCTGGGGATGTGTGATGCCACGGGTGCTGGCGGTATATAACGTCCTTCCTCCGATGCTGCCGGTGTTATCACAATAGCAAGAGATTATTATCGGGGCAAATAATAGGTGGAGATATCGGTCGGCCGATGACAACATCCGATGAAGACAACTTCACAGGGGATTAGGTATTGTCTGTGATCGGTTGGTGTGTAAGGTGTGGCGGGTGTGGCACTGTAGGGTTCATGTACTTTGGACGTTTTACACTGCATGCAAAATTTTAAGAGAGTAATTTCTGGAAATGTGGAGTTAAACAAAGCATACGGAAGCGTAAAGGCATTACTGGTGAAGACGTCTCTATAGCTTTCCGCAAGGGGAACTAAAGCAGAGTTAGCGTGAGACAGGCAAGTGTCAGTCGACCATTTCAAGCCTACGCTTGTGATCAGATGATGTCATTGTGTATCAGATGATATATTGAGATATTTCAGTGCTTAACTTGAAGGAACGATGAGGGATGAGTGCAAGGATCTTAGAGAATTCGCCGCAGAAATCTCCAGTAAGTACCATATTTTGTGCTTGTTCGTTGATTGTAACATCACAGGGAAGGAAGGATCTGCCTTCTTACGATGATAAGATACACGAGAGAGAGAGAGAGAGAGAGAGAGAGAGAGAGAGAGAGAGAGAGAGAGAGAGAGAGAGAGAGAGAGAGAGACTACGGAACAGGAGAATGTTTACGTAATGAGATCGGGGACTTAGTACATTGTATTGTAACCTTCTACAGTATCTGGAATGTTCAGTAATATCCCTAACCTAACCTAACTTAACTCTTAAGATGAGCCCATCTGTGTAAGCTCTATTCTCTCAAACACGACTACATTTCAGCCATCCTTTGCTTCACTTCCTTCCCAGGACATCATCCTTGCTCCCACGTTCCAATGCTCTATGTAAAATACTCGTCAATGAAAAGTTTTTTTTTTCATGACCATGAGGCATATGTAGCTTTTCAAGTGTAATGCCATCTGTCCTCATACAAATACGTTATTACACACACACACACACACACACACACACACACACACATTATATATTCTACATGAACTTTTATGTGTATTCTTTTAGATTCAACAAATCATGGGAACTATTTATGGCGTTTGAGTTGATCGACATTGCTATCTATAAGGTCATCTTTATAGTGACATTCATCAAATTAGTTTAATGCAAATGGTGAGGTGTTGGGGAGGTGAGTAGGGAGGAGCATGAAACAGTAGTCTCGGTACTGGTAGACACAACACAGGGTTGACTTGATATTTCCTTAAGGTTTGGCCAAAATTCCTCTTTCCGTCTTTCACAAACATAAAAGTGTGGGAGGTGTTACTCCAGCGGTTTATTTACCTCTTATCATGTATGGCGTCGATACGTTATTTATTGAAAATATACCGAACTCTTGATCATTATGAAAATACTTGCACTTTTCTCCGTTCGAACGGCGCTCCGAACCTTTCATTGTCTCGTAAGGATCCAACGGTTTGTTTTATGATAAAAGATTCAGTCTCTTTTCATGAAGTATTTGCTGGTTAGTTTGAAGCCTTTGCATGTAATCCCGATACATACCTCACCATCACCACAACATATAACAGGGGTTGTGCATACCGTTATACATTATCCATTTCAGTCAATGAAAAATTCATGTTGGGCGCCGAAGTCTCAAAATGTGTGAGAGCGTGGTGAGGGTGGAGCGGGTTGGACACCTCCGCTACCCGCCGCTGGTCAGAATTGCTGCTGTTGAGAACTTGTGACGTGTGTCGACGACTGTTACAGTGTTGGTACTGGCAAAACTGAGCGACGGAGCTCTGTGGCCGTGCATTCCAGTGCACCGTCGTGTTTGAAGGGGTTTATCTGAAGGGAAGAGATGCACCGGACGCCTAACTTGGTGTCAATTTTGAGGAGGAGTGCAACGAAACCACAGTGTACGGACGATGGCGATCCGTCGACAGTTACAGAGCCAAAGGTTAGAAGAGGTAAGACTTGGCCGGACCCAAGGATGATGATTCATATTGAGTTCCGTTCTTAACGAGGTGACTGGAAGGGATAGTTTGTTTGCATCCTATTGCAGTGGACTGGTGGCTGACATGAGAGGCTGACAGGAGGTTGTCGTTTGGCTTTGCACTGTTTGTCCATATAACTAAAACTTGACCCGACGTAACTCGAACAATTAATCATCAAAAAATTTTACTGATATTCAGTATTACATCAACTTTCCAAACACCGAAGAGAAAAATAGTTCTAAAAAGTATTGGTTTCAGGTTGATAATGAGATGATCGGTAAACCACACAGCTACAGTCAAACTGTCAGGAGCAGTTAAACACTTCGCCTGGCAGTTAAGACCTGGCAGTCTGAACTTTTGAAACTTTATATTAAAACTTCGTGGTTCAGTCAAGCCTCGCCAGAAGTGAAAGCCCAGAAAACTTTACCATTTGCCATCGATCCACTCACTGTCCTGAGCGCAGAACTTTTGTGTGAGACTGTCATTCAAAAACTCGTGGAAAGGTAAACTACAGGAGCCACGGATGGTCGGAAAAGTCTTTAACTTCCCAAAGGTAAATACTGAAGGTAAAGAACAAAAATAGACACTAAAGACTATAAAATATACAAGAATCAAGAATACAGGGAGGTACAGAAGCGCGTACACTTGAAGAGAGAGGAGTAAGGGGGTAACGATGATGAAAACTCGATTTTTAACCAGTTTGACGACGTTGATACAACAGTCCCTCGGAAAATTCATAGACAGGACAACCAAAATTCTTACCCAAGATAATAAGCATGAACTACGTTGCAATAAAAGATGTAAATAAGTACTTGGAGCAACATATGAATAGAATGAGGTAAATGATGACATTTTCAAGGCTTAGACATTAGATAAAAGGGTAAGTTAAGAGATGAGGCTCCATGGGTATAGAATTTCCTCCCCGTGTAGTACAAATATGTAATTGCTAATAAGTACACACACACACACACACACACACACGTGTAAAACTCTTACCCGTAACACTTTATAAACATGGGTTTCTGTGGTGAAGTGGTTAGCGGTGCTATCCAGGAGTCAGCACGGTTCCGCCCACTGCCAGGCCTTCATGGGCACGGATCCTAGGAGCAGCAGTCGACCCACACCCAACCCAGGTGTTTATCTTTCCTTGAAGGTTGGTCGATATATGGTTGCGTGACAGCTGGTGTGTGTGTGTGTATAGACACATGACGAATATGTAAGGGGTAACACAAGTACAAAACTCTCTCTGTACACACAGTAAATACACACACAAGGCCTCGTTAATTCCATATATATCATATTAAGGTAGAATGACAAATATTTTGTTGAAGCAACATATTTTGTAAGTGCCAGTCGTTCACGTCTGAACTTTTGAACATTCCCGTTGGCTTCTGAGAAGTGAAAGTGGATGTAGGCAGCAGCAAGTTTTAATGGAATGACCTTCCTCCCAGGACGCTGGCGATCTTAGAGAATTTGATATCAAGACGGCACAACGGCACGACTCTTGGGGTCGTACCGTCATGCCAAAGGCTCCATTAGGAACGTACATGTTGATGATACCGAACATTGTACCTTGATTATCTCTGGCGTTTGCTCGGCGGCTTGTTCTTGCTGGGTCGTGTAACATATGCTTTCTTGTCTTCCCACAATCCTTGAGTATCATCTTAAGTTACTAACCTCAAACTCAGATTTCCAGTCATCTGACAAGCTATGGTCTCTCAGTAGTGTGTGTGTGTCTACTGGTCTCTGTTTACACACGTCAGATTACACACGTCTTATGCATCAGCGTTTTTAAGTACATAGCGTGACATTGTCTATATTGAATGTATGAATCACTCTCTTGGTTTATCAATTTCGAGTCATTCGCGTCTGGCAGCGCTGTTCTTGATGTGATCATTTACGGCTACCAACCAACTCGCTGCAATTCTTACTATTTCTTGATACAACGACTGTTAGGTCCATTATGATGTTTTCTTCAATGGATGACTCAGTTTGGAGGTTAAAGATCGCGGTATTCCCTGAGTCACGCAGTACGAAAGTTTATTATGTAACGTATGTACTTCAGGTAGTGTTGTCAAGTACTATATATGTGTTTACAACGTAAATGCGCTTAGTACTCTGCTGACTTTAACACATAAAGGTATTTAGGGTATTATTATATCGGTTTTCGTTACATGAAAGTGGCGGTCTGGCAGCATTAAGCATAAAACCCAATAAACAACATTGGGCTGCCAGATACCGCCGAGGGCAATAATGTGTGGCGTTCCGCAGTGGAGTACGATGTTGATTGTTGCTGTCGTTACGCACAACCTGCATGTAGGACGTTGTATACAGATGACATTGTAAAGTAAGCAGAAGTGCAGGACATATAGCGAACGCAGACACTGACTTCGAGTGCTAGCGGTTGTAGAAGTTATCCTGTGACATCGAGTGCCGGATATATGTGTGGAGGTTATACTATGACGTTGAGTGCTGACGATACAGAAAAGTGAGACCTAAATTTAATGTTATATCCGAAGATGTTCGCAGCGCCTTGTGGGATCAGCCATTTGGGTGTTCTCCCTGACATATTCTGGTTGCATTCCTTGGCAAGTCTCTCCACTCTGCCTGCTGCTCCTGACCAGTAGACAGCAGCCAGCCAAGCAGAAGTCTGCTAGATTCTCACCACCTGAGTACGACGGTACGACTTTCGAGTACGACGAGAAGACCCTTGAGCACGACGACATGACCATTGATCACGACGGAACGAGCCTTTAACACGATAACTAAGAGTCTGGTCACAGCTACTATAATATCCCCAAGGGTCTTGCTGTCGTGATCAGTGGATAAATACCTTGAAATGATGAATTTTCCTTTTCCAACTCATTGACAACCCCTGTAACCATTATAAAAAGAACATGTAATAGATCTGTACTTGTGTTTATGTGATAACTGACGGTATGCAAGAAACGAACAACTCCAATGACTACCAATGGTGAAAGATCGAAAAACCCGTTTTGTTTCGTTATTCGATTATTAAAAGAAGTATTTTTGTCCACGGTTTTGTTGAAATGAGAGTTTGTAATGGATTTTAGGGGGTTCGTTGTGTATGGGGTGCTGTGCCATGGTGTATTTGGAATAATAGGAAATTTTAGCTTAAGGTTATCTCTTCAGTCATTTTAACTTGTTCCACCATTATTCTTGTTATCAGGTGCCATATACACTTGTTATCAGTACAGTGTATTGTTTTGTGTTCAGAGCGCTCATATGGGAGCGATATGACCCAGTGATGCAGGCTGTTGGAGTACATACGGTAGAAATATCAGGATGGGTTAGGAGGGACAATGTGTGTGTACCAGGTAAGTCAGACGGGACCACACTTACTGTTGCCAGGGTGTAGTCACTTTTAAGGACTACATGAAGCCAGTGTCTGACAACGCTGATAACTTTTTATAAGATGGAGGACTCGTTTACAGCTTACAGATAATGAACTGTAGTGCCATGCTGATGTGCTGAGAAATAGTGAATGAGATACTTTCAGTAAAATTTACATAAATGAACGAGTAAGATTTTCACCTGCAAAATAAAATTGAATTCCATTGATGATCAGTCTGGTAGTAAAGGAAGATGTCAGACTTATAATTCTGAACTATTGTCAATTAGTTATGGGATAAATATGTATATCGCGTTTAATCCGTTTAAGTACACCCTTGAGCACGACGGTATGACTCATCCATGTGATGACCTTGTCTATTATCACGCTGTCACGTCTCTGTCGTGCACTATGCACAGTGCTCAGTCTTTGGGCAACTGGGGTTGGTGTTTGTGTGGATTTCTTGTAGTATGATTAGCAAATGATCATACTGTAGTGGTACGAGAGCCGGGGACCGTGGGAGCGTTGGTGTACTACCACGGGTCTAACGGAGAAGAGACGTTTAGTCAAGAAACCAGATCCAAGTTTAGACATCAAAAAGATTCAAAAAGTTAATCTGAAATGATTTCGTTGAAATTGATATTCCGGTCGTTCTCTGACGAAAAAATAAACGCTAGTGACAAAATTGTGGGTTACAAGTACACAAGACATCTTAAGTATATTATCTGTGTATTAAAATAGTTTACTCACATCAGTATTTACTGTGCAGTTTATAGGTATTTAAAATCCCTTTTCTGTCTCGGTGATGCCCTATCTAGGACTTTACAGTATGTATGAGAATGCAGCTATAATAGTTGAAGATTCGTTTAGACGTTTAATTAACACTTCCCATTTCGACTCTCAAAGCTCGTTCTTGATAACCTGGTCTTCAGTGATAAGCTAGACTTCTTAGGGGGAAAATTCTTACGTCTAATTTCAGCGAACGTTAACAGTGGTGCAGCCAGGCCGTTGTGTTCTCTAAAACTAGTAGCTTTATATATTGGAAAGATACCTACATACCTTGGAAGGTATTCTTGTTATCTGGTAACCGTCATACTCAGGTGACCTCTTGTCTGACCAAGTAGGGCGAGGCCCAGCACCAAGATATGTTATCTCACGTCTTACAAAAGGGGCAATTATTACAAAGAAATTCCTCGGCAACAGAGTGAGAAGGATTACGCAAGTATTTTGCTTCTCATGAACACAAGTCCAGTTTCCGTTGTTACGCTTTCACAGTCTTATGTACGTACTAGAACAAATATGTCATAACATGTGCTACCAAGATCAGCCATCCTTAGCAAAAAAATCATGCTACGTTTCGGATAATGGTCGTCTCTAACCCACACGCGATGTTCAGAAATTTTCTTTTCGTCAAATATATGAGAAAAGTATTGACTGAAGAGATGATATAAATCATACAGCTGGAAAATCAGCTACTATCTACTTCCATATGTATGTTCTGTAACGCCAATATAGTGGGTTAAGATAACAGTAATGGCCGTTTTACCTTTATATATATATATATGTTTATATAAGAACTTTATTTATATTTCAACACTTGGATACTTTTTCTCAATTTATCTCCCAATATTCGTTTATCACACTAGCTGATGACATTCCCTTGGGTGACACGCAGAGTGTTTTAACCAATATATGTAATTTCCTGAGAATATTTCCATATGGGACCGAATGGTAAATAGTATGCAATTGCTTCCCTTATACGAAAAACAGGCATGTAGTTTTGACTTCCTTTTCTATATAGACTTAAGGACTGAAGCTGTATGTACACACTGTACCGGATGCTATAAGTATAAGCGTCCAGGGTGTGGAAAGGAGTCTTCATTGTTCTCACTGCTGGCGTCAGCTGTAAGAAAGATAAGGTAATGACGTTCAATGGCCCAGATTACAAAACGTTTACCGCCGGGAACCAAAACAGTTGGAAGCTTTGGTGTTGTTTGTTATCAGGACGTACGTACGTACTCCAGGGAGGTGACCGGGGTTCCTACAACCGAAGATCTTCCTCTCTGTTGACCACAAATTAACACCGTGTCTTGCCTTGCTGGATTATACTCGTGTATTGCAAGATGAATTCCATGCTGCTCTCAGTCTTTGAACATTGCTGATCTTTTACTACTGTTTTCGACTGTGAATTTCCTTAGGCAGGGATTTGTAGCTACTCAGCTTACATAAGTAACATACTTCTTTACCAGGAGTTAATTTTTCAGGTGAAGTGCTTTGTCTGGCCAGGTATGGGGTAATTTGCCCTAGCAGGATACTGTGTGGACACCTCCAGCGTTGCTGTTCACCTGCATCTCTCGTCCAGACAACATCCTGGCCTGGCTGCTCCTACACCCTGCTCAGACTTCTTAGTTCGTTGTCATAACTCACCCGACAGATGGTGTGACCGACCTTCAGGTACTGTGTGAAATTAAAGCTGACGATTTTTTTTTTTCGGACAACTTATGATATGGTATCGGCACTTCAGAATACAACAGTGGTATAAAAAGTGCCGCACATATGGCTAACAAACGTCGAGCAATGGAGATGAGGTAGAACTTGACTGAATTGCGAGGAACCCTGTAGCCGGTCAGCCGGAACTTGTCTTTGCACATGACATTACGGTCATCAAAGCTAATTTTATGTATAACAACAACAGTGATGGCTTTAAGTTCATAAAATTCTCGGGAAAGTATAATGAATGCATGTTGGTCAGGCTGGAATATACCTTAGCGGGTTAAGTTTTCTCAAGGAGTTACGAGGTGCTAGAAAAGGTCCCTAGGAATAGAATGAGCATGATAGGCTGCCAAACCAGAGTGGAGTATGTAAGGAAAAGAGGAGGAAAGAGTCTGAACTGCTTGCTGTAGAGGAAAGATAAGGAGGACATGATGGTCAGCTATAAATTCTTGTTCATGATAACCAACATTTTCGTGAAGATAATGCTGTCATCACTGGGGAACGTGTGTTGTTTGAAAGGGAAGGTAGGAGGTTGGCCCTGCATGTGTAATGCCCCGTCTCCCAGTATATACAAATAATAGAAAATATATTTCCTCCCGTACAAGGTTAAGAGCTACAGACCAATGTCTCGCCAAACATGCAGTTCGCTCATGCTTCCAACGACGATAACCTCCCGCACAGGTTATTATAGAATAATTGGTTAAGGTTCAGAAAATATATGGAAATACTTGTGTGTTCATATCACCCCAGACGAATGAAATAATCACTGTGTGATTACTAATTGTGTTGTACTGGGAGAGTTTTAGTGTGTCTGTACGTGTGCCTGTATTGAGAGATCAGGCCTGGCACGGGATTTTGTCAATGACAGCCTGTTCTCGGGTGGGTCATCATTAGCACAAGTCTGATGTGTGTACCCGGGATACCAATATTGGCACAGGACGGCTCGTGTGTAACTCTCGTGAAATGAGCTCCCCAGAAAATAAATAAAAAAGAATGAACGTGTTCAACAGTAAGGCGTCATACTTGAGTAACTTCCCGTTTTCATGTATAAATCATGAAACGTACTGGTGACATTTAGGATACTTGGTTCTCTGAGACTTTTAGAAAAAAAAAATGCATTTTCCACTTGTATCACGAACTGTTATTTTTTCTACTTGAAAGTATACTGATAAGAAACGATATGGGATGTAGACAAACAGCTGATGTAATGATTTCAACTACTATATTTCCTCCTCTTATTTGATGAAATTTTGATAAAGTTGTTAATTTGTATCAATAAGTCAATGGTAATTACATCTACAAAGATCAAGGGTATTGTTTCTAAGATTTTTTTCATTGATAAAGTGAAGTAGTGACATTTGCTGGAGTTCTAGGAATTAAGAACAAAGCATTTCCCCATGTACCCCAGTACTACCTAGTTGAAACAGACTTGATTATTAAATTTCCACATACAATATTATTTGAAAACTAATATTAGATTTAAAAGATAGTGTAACTACAATGGCAAATGACAGACTTGTCCTGTGAAGTGAGAGAGTGCATCACGGGTGACGTCATGTGATCAGCTGCTGTACCATAACATCAACAAAGCCACAAAGTGGGACGTCTCTGTTGTGTCCCCACAGTTCCTCCTTCCACAAACACGGGCAGAGATAGTTAGTGTATATATGTGTGTGATACTGGAAATATGAACCCTGCAAACCATGGACAGTGTCACATACGGCGGAATTCGAGAGATGAGAGAGTTCAGGACGACCAGAGTGTACCAGAGCAGCAGGAGCAGCAGCTGGATGTGAGGCAGGAGTGCAAGTCTAGAGGAGGACCACAGTCTGGCCAGGCAACTGGCGAGGGTGAGAAGTTGACACAGTTCCGTACACAACCCCAGGACACTCCTGCTGTGCCTAGACCCTTGACAGGTCAGGGGCGGAGAACCTCGCGGGTGAAGGCTCGAGGTCGATCTGGCTCATGGTCTGGGGTTAATGAGAGTGATGATGGTTTGTTGATCCATTTGGTATTGCATGCCTCAGCCTGACCTGCAATGGTGGGTGAAAGTTTATATCCTTGTGGCTGGTTGGCCAATAGGAGAGGCATGCACTGTTTTATATGTGGTTAATGTGAACATATTATTTCAGATACTGCTAATGATAGAATTGACATTTAGCACTGTTATGTCTCCATCTTGGATATAATATGGTATGTTTTGCAAGGGATGTAAATTGTATTGACACTGAAAATGTGCTAGGGGGCTTAAGATTCTTTTTGCCCTGTGACTATAGATAAGCTGATAGTATGGAGAGCTGTGAAGATCAGGGAGATTGTAGTGATAATTAGTTTGATGTACAGAACACTTCCGTAAATTAACAGAAATCTAAAACCTTTTGAAAACATTTCATATATATTTTTTATCAGTTTTAGAATCTGAAAATAATCATAAATATATCTTGAGGAACTTTCAGAGAGAGAAAAAATGAAACCTATTCTCCTTTTGTATGCATTCAGATGCTTACAGGTACCCACCAGTTAGATGTAAACCTCATCAAAACTGAAAAGTTTTGCACACATGCACAGCATTTTTATGGTCTTTTTACAATATACCATACTGCCAGTGGAAAAGGAGGTCTGTTGTACATTTCAATTCATGGCAGTACTTAACCTTTTTAATACCATGGTACTGATGGTCAACTTATACTCTATGAACTTGAGTATTGATGAAAAACAAATTGATCATTGTGTTGCACTCAATAAAAAACATAGTTACCCGTGGAATTTACTGTGATGCAAGTTGAATGATTACATGGCAAGTTTAGTGAATCTGGGAGGGCTCTACGAATGAAGGGAGAAGAACAGTTAATGATGGAGAACTTAAAGAAAGTAAGCAAAAATTAACTATACGTGAAAACTCAGCCATACATGAATAGAGGCCAAAATTTACCTTAATTTTCATTGGTGCAGTTGTGAGATACCAGTGCAAGTGTTATATGTTTCCTCCATGCTTTGAAATAGGTAAATGTATTTGAATGCAAGATTTTTTAAGCTTCCTTTTAAAGTTTATGAAATGTTTCTTTAGAATTTGTTTATATCAGTTTTATTAGGACTATGAATTTAAGAGAGGATTGGGATATACATGAACTTTCAGATGAAAAGGATCAAAGTAAGCTTCCTTTGAATGCACACTTCAACTTGCATGGCTACAACATGTGAACAAAGCTTACCATGTGTTATTTTGTTAATAACTCTGGAAATGAGGTAGATGTCAGGTGAAAGTTTTCAAAGGTTCTGTTGATTTTTACTTTTTTGTGATATTTAATTGCACCTATTCCGTAATCATTGGTGCCATATCCAGTTTTGAATTATATGTTGTCTAAATTCTACTTTCACAGTCCACACTGAAGGTTTAGTAATATTGTGTGCCCTGTAACTAGTCAGTTGATATGGCAGTTACTGATATTTATGTTTTCAAATATCTGCATCCTAAAAGTGGAGCTTAATCGTACAGATTTGTATGTGCTTAGATTATTTTGTTCTTGGATTTACAGACTTTTCCTGTTGAAGTAAAGTTGTTGCATTTTTGGGATATGTCCATAAAATGTGTAAGAAGTTAAAAAATAAAATTGATTGTTTCACTGATAGTTCTGAATGATAAATCTGTTTCCAATTGCGGTCTTTTCCATAGATATTAATGGATTTTATATGTGCAAGCTCATTGTGTAGCTTTTCAGCTGTTTACTATTTTTGAAGTTTTTATAATGTTTTATTACTATATAAACCCAAGTAATGCATGAGATAATGTTGTTAAAGGACAAGGTAATGCCTGTTTACCTGTGGCATCTTAACTACATCTCCTTCTTGTATATCAACTTGCTGTTATACGTCTACTGTCTCATTCTTGTGTCTCCCCTGATGATGTAATCATTACTTGAAAGTGCACTTGGGAACTTATTGTGTTTCCTTCTCCTGTGTTATGCATATACTAGATCACAAGCACCACAGTAACCTCTTGTCTGTTTTCCTGGTGCTACCTCACTGAAGTATGGGGTAGCGATGCTGTTTCCTGTGGGGCGGGGTAGCGCCAGGAATGGATGAAGACACGCAAGTATGCCTTCTCCAGATCCTTAAATGCTACAAACAAATCATCTCTTTTTATAAGTATTTCTCACACACATTCTTCAGAGCAAACACCTGATCCACACATCATCTACCGCTTTGGAAACCACAACGCTCTTCCCCAGTCTGATGCTCTGTACATGCCTTCATCTCTCTCTTAGTATCCTCCCATATGATTTCCTAGGAATACTCAACTAACTTATACAACTGTAGTTTGAACACTCACCTTTATCCCCTTTGTCTTTGTACAATAGCACTGTGCCATTGTACTGTTCAATAGAAGATCCTTACTGGGCTTAGTCCAAAATGATGCAATATTGTATTTTTTTTTTTTTTTAGAACTGGAGAAGATGGCTCAAGTTTTTGGCCAGCCACCACCAGAGATCAAGGTATCCACTACACTGCATAATGGTGGCTCTCATTATGGGTCAGTAACATCCAGCATAGGTAGTGTTGGAGATTGTGGTCATCTTGATGATTCAGCTACTACCACCACCACAAATGGACTATTCAACCCAGAGATAACTGCTGACAGGATGAGACGGAGGCTGAAGTAAGGATGACAGTGATAGAAGTTTGAACATTTTTTTATGATTATAGTTTTAATGATATTTTTAAGATTTCTGTGAAGCAGTGAATTTGTTGCTCAGAAATGGTGATTTAATTGTTTTTATGTTTCATGTATCCAGATTACAGGATTCTTGGTTTTTCATGATAATCTTGTACTTTGAATTTACTTTACCTCTGGGAAGTGTGCTTGTGCCACTTTATTTTAAATGTCGGAAGTAGCACACCTGATGCAAGGAATAGAGTGAAATGGAATGATGTGGTATACAGGGGTTGATGTGCTGCCAGTGGACTGAACCAGGGTATGTGAAATATCTCGGGTAAACCATGGAAAGGTCTTTGGGGCCTGCATATGGATAGGGAGCTGTGGTTTTGGTGCATTGCAAATGACAGCTAGAGACTGAGTGTGAATGAATGTGGCATTTTTTTTTTCTGTATGTTTTCCTGGTGCTAGCTCGCTGAAGGAGGGGTTAGCGATGCTGTTTCCTGTGGAGCAGGGTAGTCCCAAGAGTGGAAAAAGGCAAACAAGTATGAATGTGTACATGTATATGTATATATGTAAATGTTTTGTATGTATATGTATACATATGTATATATGTTGATATGTATATATATATATATATATATGTATGTGTGTGTATATGGGCATTTATGTATATATGAATGGATGGGCCAATCTTCGTCCGTTTTCTGGTGCTACTGCAGACCTTTCCGTGTTTTACCCCAGACTTTTCACGTGCCTTGGTTGAGTCCATTGATGGCACATCGACCCTAGTATACCATATCGTTCCAATTTACTCCTCCATGCACCCCTCTCACCACTTGCATGTTCAGGCCCCGATTGTTCAAGATCTTTGTCGCTCCATCCTTCCACCTCCTATTTGGTCTCCTGCTTCTTTTTGTTCCTTCCACCTCTTAACACAGATATCCTTTTTGTCAACCTTTCGTCACTCATTCGCTTCGTATGTCCAAACCATTTCAACACATCCTCTTCTGTTCTCTCAACCACACTTATTTTATTACCAAACAGCTCTCTTACCCTTTCATTACTTACTCGATTAAACCACTTCATGCCACATATTGTCCTCAAACCTTTCATTTCCAACACATCCACCCTCCTCCACACAACCCTGTCTCTGTCCCATGCCTTGGAACCATATGATATTGTTGGAGCTACTATTCCTTCAAACATACCCATATAAGATTGAAGATACCTTCAGGAAAGCTGGAGAATGTCAACGTTAAATTGCATGAAGAACAGTTTTCTTCCTTCATACATAAATGTCATAACAATACTGAATGAATTTCTAATTGTGATGATGTAAGAACAAGGATATTGGTTATAAGTGGATCAATGTATCTTGGTACTTGTGGATTGAAACATTTGTACTCAACAGATTCTTTTTTATGAACCCGATGGAGAAGTGGCATGCAAGGCGCCGATTCCCATGGAAGCTATTACTTCAGATTTTCAAAATTGTTGTTGTCACAGCACAGGTGAGACTTTTTTACTTTCTCATCGTTTCTCACAGATCAAGTTCTTTATAATCCAGTTTCATTTTTTCTCTTGCAAGAAGCATCTGCATTCCACCTCTTTAAGTCAGCTGTACTTTCTTCATTGTGGAGGTGATTTTTTAAAACACATTGCAATGCAAAGGTTATTCTATATAGAATGTATGGCATACATTACCAATAGCATTTGGACTTTATTCCCCCCCTTGAGATCCATATTGTAAGTTATTTAACAGATAAGTGCATTTATACAGGTGTGGGTGCATTAATGATAACTTCACAGTTATCATTGCAGTTTAAAAACTAAACATTGGTAGTTTAGGCAGATCTCCAATATATTTTGAATGAGCATAAGAGTATTTTGAAGTGAATATTTTTCCTAAGTTTCATGAGTTTAATTTACATAAATAATGCACAGCACTATCTTCATTAGGTTAATACATATTGAACTCAAAAGTGGACCTTCTCTGCAGATGCATCTTGCAAAATCTTTGAAGCAGTGTTCATTGGTTTGAGATCCAGTAGACTTTTTCAGGACTCTTGCTGAGGAACTTCATAGTTTGAGTTTGCCACTTGAGTTGTGGAACAGTTGTCAAGTAATTGAACTAGAAATGAGTATATGAAAAGAATTTATGTTGACTTTGAATATTTACTCACGATGGTAGAAAATAGATCTTTTCTGGAGAAGGAACTTGAAAATATTACAAAAGAGTGTTTTGTTTTGTTACAGAAATGTTATCTCCCACTTTCAAATGAATTTTATTTGGAATGAGTTATGGGTTTAAACATAAAGTACATTGATAATTAAGAATTTCCTTATATTTTTATTCTGATAAAATTTATGGGCTCATTTATGTTTAGCTTATTTTTGTTTTGTAAAATCAGTAAGTACAGCTTCACTTTTCCTTGAGACCAAATAATGTATTATGAAGAAATACTGAAGGTAAAGAAAAGGAAATGACACTACAAATATTTATTCAGAAGATAGTGATTTTCAGAACTTTGCAAAATTAACATGTGCTTTGGAACTTGCACATGACCCATATGTTTCATTCCTGTAAGTTGAGAAATGTAAGTATTTAAAGAGCACAAACAGCTTTTGCCATGAGCCTGTAGAAAATAATGAATAATGAAGAAGTGTGTTAAAGAATGTAAGAGAGAGACATTTTTGGTGCTCTGTAAATGACACAAATCCTTACAGGATTGCCTGAATTTTGGTTGTAGGGATGTATTACAAAATTTTCTTCCTTGATAAAAGAAATTATTTGAACAGCATAGAATGACAAGCATTTAGAGACATCTCTCTCCATGTGCATGATATGTTGGCTCTCAGTTATTTGAAAGGGGACACCCATCTATTGCTTCTTAGATTTGATCGTGCAAAGTTTAACAAAATGCTGTAATTGTTACTTGCTATTTTAGATTTTTATCAAACAAACTAGGGACATATTTATATAATCAACTTTTCAAGAAACTTACACATTGTTTCAGTGATATGCGATTGAAGTAGTTAATGTGTATTTTAGTTTAATTAAGGCAAGGTATTGGAGTTGTGAAAGACATTAGCAGTATTAATGAAAGAACTTTGTATTTTTACCTTTTGTATTTGACACTTTGTGTCATTGTTTAATTAGCACATGAGTGGCAGTAGTTGTACCTGTTTCCTTTTTAATCCATCTGTAAAGGTAAAAGGGAAAGGTAAACTATGGAGTATTCTGTATGGTTTGGAAGTAGGTGGTAGTCTAGACTTCAGGATATTATATATGGAAGAGACATTAGGTGTGTGTAAGTAAGACCATTGTTCATTTGACCTTGTTGCTACCTGACTGACGGGAAAGGCAGATACATATAAAATAAATGTTTTTACCTAGAATAAAGATACTTTTGATATTAATGTAATTGCTTGTAACTTCTCTGTCAAGGAGTTGGCTGTGTTTATCCCTGTGCAGTGTAAATATTTCTCCAACTTTTGATTTCCTTTAGAAGACATGATGGCATTTGAGGGGAAAGTATGATTGGGGAAGCAGTTAAAGGTTGTGAAAACTGATTGTATGATGGGAATTATTTAAAACCATGCTGGAAGATAATAACCTTTAATAGTTTGTGTGAAACTGAAATGTGCACTGTCACTATCATGTAACCTTGTATTGTGTCTGTGGCTCAAGTATAGGACATTCAGTGTAAGAGGGTATCTCTTTTTTTTAACATGGTAGTACCATTTTTAGTGACTAAGGCCAAGGGGACTTTGGTTTAATTTGATTTCAGTGTCATGTGTGATTGAAATATACTTTCTTTTGTTCTAGCTGTGCCTGTTTGCCCAGCAGCGCTACAATCATGTCAACTACCTCTGGGACACCAAGGTTTCATTTTCACACCTGTTCATCAAGGAGTGGGATACCTCAAGGGAAATTCAAGCCTACCCTCCATCTAATGGCCCTTTAGCAGTGTACAAAAAGTCCATTTTTTATGAATATTTGGAATATGCAGTGATTGCGGTGAGCATTTTTATATAGTTTATACTTGTGGTTTTAAAACTTCACTTTGACCTCTAGAAATAAATTTGTCCCGAGAAAACTTTTGTCTGTTTTTAGCCAGATTTTCCTTTTGTTATTTTGTTAATCTGTTTGTTAATTTAGCTTACTTTCATTTTAGTCTCATTTACATCAGGTAGAGTTTGTGCATACAGCCTTTAGATTTACTAGCACCCATCCTCTCCTTATGACCAATGTGCAAAAGTGGATGTAGACTTCCACATTTAATAAATTTTCACAATTTTTCACTTTTCAAACTCAGTTGATCTGTTAAGTGAGACTAATGTTTCCACTCGCAAGCAAACTTGACACAAAATGACTCCCTTGCACGTGAATAGAAATAAATCCTCTGTCTGTCTTTCTCCTCTGAAATAACTCTAGCCATTATCACTTTATGTAAAGCTTTTGTCTATCTCTTTTGCAGTCTCTTTCCTCTCCATTCACCTCAGCTTTACAGTCAAGTATCTTCTTTACTGAATGACTTACATGACTTAAAGGCATCCGTCCCTGTGCCTTTCTAACAGTATCCTCATTTATCACTTCTTTGTTATATGTTTACTTTTTGTTCCCTTAATTTCAATACACAATTAAGACATCCTCTGTTATAGCCTTACTGTTTGTTTCCATATGTTTACTTTTTGTTCCCTTAATTTCAATACGCAATTAAGACATCCTCTGTTATAGCCTTACTGTTTGTTTCCATTCGGACTGATTTTGCACTGTGATTTTATTAAGCTGAAAATTCATATTTTACTTTAATGCTCTGGATTTGGGATGAAAATGTAAATTCAGGAACTATCAGGCTTTGTACACCTGAACCACTTCACACAAAAATATGAATATAGTTACTGTAGATGGATAAGTAGATTAAGTATCTCAGAGATACAAGGACATTGCACTTTTGTGCATTACTTTCAATAGCTTCATACTGTACACTTAGCAAAGCCATTTCCTTTTCTCTCTAAATCTGTCCTGAAAAGTGCTTCTGAATACCTAACCTCATTAATGATTACTAGTGCTTTACCACTGAAACTGAGATTGCATTGAAATAGCTTAATTGTGTAAGTTTGGAAGTTCTTGTGTCATTTTAGCATGCTTAATTGTGTAAGTTTGGAAGTTCTTGTGTCATTTTAGCACTAGTATTGGACTGAAGACTGTATTAACGAACTTTATTCACTTGATCCACCCAATGTAATTGAAAATGGAAATAGCAGTAGTAAATGGATAGATGGATTGCCCTGTTCTTTCAAAAACATGAACCTGCCTTTGATTTGAACATATTTCTCCCTGCTTCCTCAGAGCAACCTACTATTTTATACACTTTCTTTTCTGATTCAGCCAAAAGAAAAACATCATTTGGCTGTAGTTAATCTGTTAGTGTGTTTATTCCCTTATCACTGCTACGTACATCCTCTGCACCACACTGGGCTCACTAATCATTTTATCACCATCAGTCAAAGACCCACCTTATCTTTTGCCCACTTTGTTTAAACAACTTATTCTTGCACAATTTTTTTTTTTTTTATCATACCCTACCCTTTTTATGTTCATACAGCACAGCAATAACTGCTTTCATCCAGTCATTATACTCTCACCTGCTTGTGTATTCTATCATCCATACAGTTCAAATTTGTTAAACTGCAGCTAGACCCTCCCTTTTCATTTCATTGTCTTTTGTATCTTCTTCCTCACCAGTTTCATTTTTCCAGGTGCATTGCTGGTCTTTTGATTCCTTTTTGTGATATATCATGATTCCTGCAATTATTTCTCTCCATGTTTCTGATTCTAAAGTACAGTTATCACATCTCTCATACCATCCTTAGGCAGTTTGTTAAGCACTCTCTCCATTTCTTCAGAAATGCAGCCTTTGTCTCAGTCCCCTAGATTTGTTTTGCATATCCATGCTTTTCATGCAGATTTTCTTCTTCACCTCTTTACTTTCATCCAAATGGCCTTGTCTATTTACAGCGATTTTCATTCACCCTTTTTCTGAGATCCTCATTTACTTTCCTTTTATTCATATGCTCCAACTTTACACTTTTTATTTTGTACTCCTTTTATGTTCCATTCATCATTTTTCAAAGAAACAGCTTCTCTCATACTCTTTCAGCAACCAGTTTCCTTAAATATTCATTCCCCTATACTCTCCATGTCATTCCAAAAATTATTCTTACAGAGTTATATACCTCTGTGGAAGCCTCTGTTAATTGGCTGTTTTCAAAGTAAAATAAGAATTACTTAATTTTTTCAGTATGTGAGAATTCCTGAAGAAGCTATAGGAACTTATGATTACCATTATAAGAATGGGAGCATTGTACCTCCAGTCCTCTGTGCCACACATTACATAAGTGGTCACGCCTTCACCACCAACAACACATATATTATTGATGATAATATCACTAGAAGTAAGTCTACAATGCATTGATTTTCAAGGTTTCTTATCTTGTTTAATGCTTTAATCTTATATTGTTTAGGTGAGTTCTGTTACAATAAAAACAGCTTAGTTAAACTATTGTTGTTAAGTTTTCTCTATGACATCTTGTGTTTTGTCGAAGATAGGTTATCTTCTGGAATTATTAACATGAACATGATAATGACTGGAAATTTGGTTTTCATCTTCACAGCATGTCTCAGCATCCCACCATCAGATGTCAGTGTTACAGGATGGTCAGCAAAAACTTACTTGGAGCAGCATAACTTTACTTTTGACTTTGACCTTCTCCTCAAAGTTGACTTTACTTTTGTATTACGAACCATCAAGCTCAGGGTCAACTTGCCCTTTGATACACCGGAATGCTACCACTTAACAGGCAGTGTAAGTAGAAGAGATAAGGGGTGTGATTAGAATGAACTTGCTTATGATTATCTGGCTCTGTCTTGTTGATGTAATTTTGGTATATAGCAGTGTAGGTTTTGAAGGGTTTCTCTGTTCACTTTGATCATTTGGTGATTCTTCAGATTCATTCATTTAGGTAATGTTCTTGTGCTTGTACTTATGGACTCTTCCCTTTCTCCTTACTTTCATTGTGAATAATTATAGAGTCTAGCTGCTGAAAAAACTAGGGCATCAGAAAATCAGCTGCTGACTCTCAGCTGTTTGTTCACAGATACCTTCTAGATGCAGTTCATAATTAGTTTATTAGCTTGAAATTCAGATACATAAAAGGATAGGTAGAACTGTATTAGATTTCTTTTCACCACATCATTGCATGTAGAGATTGTATGAAGTTTTCTCCATAAAATTTCATGAGGTGAAGATATATATTTACCAATGAGCTAAAAGTTGCTGGATATGGAGATGTTCAAGCTATGGTGAAGAATTAATGTAGTTTGTTTGGTGTGATAGGGATTAAGACAATTAGAAAAATATATAGTGAGAAGTTGTTTGAAAAGCATATGAATGGAAGTGTGAGATGGTGTGGACATTTAGCAGGTGAGAGGGGGAGGAGGTGTTAAGATGTATCATTTTGTTTCTGGGTTTATGAGAATAAAAGTTCTACAATAAAGGGATTGTCTGACTCTGACAAGGTATATCAGAAGAGGATGCAAGACAACTAATTCATGACCATGTGATTTGGAACCATGTGTGCAGGGATGGGAGGATGAATAGAGATGCAGTTATCTCAGAGTGAATCATAATGGTGTGGTGCGAATGATTATGAATTGATTTAGTAGTGTGGAAGATTTGCTCTCACTATTGTACTGTGCTCTGTTTTTGGATAGTTTGTAAGTTCAGGATGTAATTGAATGAGTGATAACAGTGCATGCAGGTCATCATCCCAATAAAGCTGAAAACAAAGGTAAGGTTAGAAGGAAGAGTATTATTATTAACAGGTAGTAGAATTGATAGTTACTTTTACTCATTCCAGAATGTAGAAGTTTCAGTTACTGCTAGTTGGTAGGCAGATGTTTTGATGTTTCACCTAACCATGGATATGCATTTCACAAGCATTTGTCTTAGGAGCTGCATTAGCAAGCATTGTAGAATTAAACACTTCAAAGTTCCTTTACTTTTATGTGCTTATTCGTGTTTTTCATGAATTGTGTAACTTATCTGAATTGTGATGCTTCTGTATGAAATTGAAGGTAGAAGCAGTCGCTTTGGAGTGTTAGTTTAGTTCTGAATATGAGTGATATTATGCACCAAAGAGCATATAAGCATGAACTTCTTACTTCTTTTCAGGTTATTTTTGATAATGGTAACCACGATGGGCAGATTTTGGTAGATTTGGATGTAGGTGCTCGTGTATTAGAGTGTGTTGGATCCATACAATTGGCCTCAGAAACAAGAACGCTCAAAGTAAGTTCATTAAATTTTTTTGGTGTGTGTGTGTGTAAAAGACTCCATTTATGCAGACTTCTCAGATAATGGTTTATTACTCTCTTTGACTGATGAACAATTTTACACCTTTCTCTGTGGAAATTTATACCCATGATGTAAATGGATGGTTGTATCTCTTTGTAGTTATATTCTCTTCCCCAGTACACATGACATTGACTAAGTATGTATATATTTTAGTGACTTGACAGACTACGAAACAGCAGTCCCTCCAACCCTGTATGAAGTTCTACTCCACTTGACGTACACCCATTTTTAACTACATTCCCTAAGCATATATGAGTGCCATTTTCTACATTGGGTTATGGAAACCACTCATCTTACAATTCTACAAACACAGTTGTAGCTTACTGAAGTACTTGTCAATCACAGGATGCAACGTCCATTGTGAAGATGCTGAACATCAATTCCTTACTTGGCATGCACTCACCTTCCACAAACAAACACACATTACCGCCATACTTTTTGACCGGTCCTGTTCAGAGGATGTGGCCAGCTTCCTGTGCTCAATGGGAGTTCCATATTGTGCAGATGAATATTAGTGCATTTGTGCATATGGACGTTTATCTGACTTGATTTACATGTATGGGGCATTGAATCAAGGAATAAGATGAACAAGGTATCCTGATTAATCCAGCATGAAGTTAGGAACCCCATGTTTATGTATAATATGTGTTTAACCTTTTGCTGTTGTATGCTTGAGATTTGGTAAATACTTATGTTTTGGTGGATTATTACTTTTAGGAGAAGACTAGTTGGTCAGTTAATACATTAAGGGCATGGAGTGAAAGAGCTTTCCTCTTGCTTATCTTGATTGTAATTTCATTTGCAACCATGAACAGTGTATGGAAGTTGACTTTCTCTCGCTGATGGTTATAGAATCTGGAATATATGATTGTGAGATCTGTAGAGATACTAAGTTTTCTAAAGTAATAGGGAGAGGAAAGCAATCATGTCAAAGTGATAAAAAATTATCCGAAAAGGGTAAGGAAAGGCCTGAAAGTAAATATTGCAGGTTGTAGACAGGAAAGGAATGTTGATATGTAGTAAGTGCTTGTTGAAAGGGTGTAAACCATGCACTAGTCAGTAGAAATGTGTATTATGTTTTTCTGCACAGTTAGGATGATATGAAATGATAAAAGTTAAAAGTGAATATTCTGAGAATGGGCAGAATTTTGTTGATAGGGTGAAAGCTATAAAATATACAAGAATACTCAATTAGCAGATTGATTAAAGAAAGAAATGGTGAGGTTTGGAAATGTTAAATTTCTTCTGAGCAGTCAAAAGAAAGAAGTGTTGAGGTTTTGAAAAATTAAATTTCTTCTGAGCAGTTAATTGTCACAGAAAAAGATTGAATGGTCATTTAAACATTTGGTTCAGAACTGTATCATTGTTAACAAAAATGCAGTGTGGCATATTGGTGTAATCAGAATCTTAAACTTCCTGTGAACCATCGCAAAGGGGATACAACTTTTATTGAATATCATGTAGTTCATCTGTTTTATGTTATGCTGATAACCAAGGATGTTTGCAGAAGATTCTGCAGTCATTGTTCTATTTTGATTGTTGAAATGGCATTTTTCATGATGGAAGCATGGTAAAGCAGGGGAGATCCTACATCCAGCATATAGAACCTGCTAAAGCATTAGAAATTGTCAAAGTAATCTTTCTTTTTATATATTTGGTAGATTTATCTTTTGTCTCTGAATAATTGTACTGATTACAGTCCTTTTTGTATTCTGTGCTTCAGGGAATATTTGTGAGTACAACCATATCCAAAAAGTATATTTGCTCGTATTTATTGGATATTGGATTTGAAGATACTTTTTTCCATTATCATTGGTCATGATGGTAATCATAGCTGTCAGGTCAACCAAAAAGCAAAAATGGTATCTGTAATTGTCAGATGTTTTAAACCATGATGTACCAAACATTTGAACCAGTGGGCACCATCACAGACTTATTGAGCCTTCATTGAACCCCAATCACATACTTTGTAAATAATGATTATATATATATATATATATATTTTTCATACATGTTCGCCATTTCCTGAGGTAGCGCCAAGAACAGAGGACTAAGCCTTAAAGGGAATATCCTCACTTGGCGCCCGTCTCTGTTCCCTCTTTTGGAAAATTAAAAAATGAGTGAGGAAAGATTGACAAAGAGGATATATTTGTCAGAAGTGGAGGGAACAAGGAGAAGCACGAGACCAAATTGGAGGTTGAAGGATGGAGAGAAAAGATTTTGAGCGATCAGGGCCTGAACATACAGGAGGGTGAGAGGCGTGCAAGGAATAGAGTGAATTGGAACGTTGTGGTATATTGGGTTGATGTGCTGTCACTGGACTGAACCAGGGGAAAAAGAATGCTTTCCACATATTCCTTGCGTGCCATAAAAGGTGACTAAAAGGGGAGGGAATGGGGGGCTGGAAATCCTCTCTTCCAGTTTTTACTTTTCCAAAAGAAGGAACAGAGAAGTGGGCTAAGTGAGGATTTTCCCCTCTTAGGCTCAGTCCTCTGTTCATAATGCTACCTCGCTAATGTGGGAAATGGCGAATTTGTATGAATATATTATTCCTGGGGATGGGGGGAGAAGAATACTTCCCTCATATTCCCTGTGTGTCGTAGAAGGCGATTAAAAGGGGAGGGAATTTTCCAAAAAAAGGAATGGAGAAGGGGGCCAAGTGAGGATATTCCCTCTAAGGCTCAGTCCTCTGTTTTTAATGCTACCTTGCTGATGTGGGAAATTGTGAATATGTATGAAAAAAATATACATTAAGTCATCAAAATTGAACAAGTGTAGAACAAAACTAGCGAGTGAAAAATACTTTTTGATTGAAGAAGTTTACGTACCTAATGAGATGGATGGGCATCTTGATAGTTATTAGGTCATATTTTTGCATCTTATTACATGAAGAATAGAAACTTACTCTGCCTTTCCTTTAGTATATGTATAGTTAACTATTTAAAATTTAAAGGTTAAAGTTTTATGATCCCTAGAATGACCCCTGGACATTTATCAGCCCCCTACACAGTTCCATCAACTCATAGGGGTCTATAACAACCTCTCTGGGGAATCACTATTTTAAACAGCTTGTATGTTTTTTCCTTGCAACATTGACATTAAAAAAGAAATTAGATAAGACTGCTTTAGATTTAAGGAGCAGTCATTAATTGTACTGGTTGAAAGGCTCATAGCTAGTTTTTTCTGAATAACATTAAAGTTTACATTATGAATTTGACTTAAAGATTTTAGTCCCTGGAAGATGAAGTTTATTATATTGCATTATTTATGTGCTGATACCATCTTTCTCAACCTGTCAGCATCACTGGTCAATGCAGGGTCGAGAGTAGTGCTGCAGTGTAATTCAGGATCATAGTCGTTATTTTTATGATAAAGTATTTTGCATTAAACACTTGGTTTTCCTTGATTGTTTCTTGTATGTAATGATATGTTTAAGATTGACAATTGCATTGAAAGTCTTTGATGATCATATGTATGTTATTTGTATTGCTTCATATACAGTATAGTTCAGTATTTATCATATGAATAAGGCTACTTCATTTTAAAAGAGATCAGCAGTCTATTCTATTTTATTGTTTCTTGTATGTAATGATATGTTTAAGATTGACAGTTGTATTGAAAGTCTTTGATGATCATATGTTTGTTATTTGTATTGCTTCATATACAGTATAGTTCAGTATTTATCATATGAATAAGGCTGCTTCAGTTTAAAAGAGATCAGCAGTCTCATTCTATATTCAGTATTAAGGAGAAATTTTGGAATTGTGAAGGAATTATTGAGAATGGCTCTGTTTTTGGTGCATTATACACAACTAGCTAGAGAGATCAGGAAGAGGGACCATTCCTTTTATGTCCCCAGCACTGTGCAGAGGAGGATGGATGTGTTTGAAATGAAATGTTTTAGAATGGTATTTGATGTGAGGTGGTTTGAGCAAGTATGTAATGAAAGGGTAAGAAAGAAGTGTGGTGATAAAAAGAGTGTGGTTGAGAGTTGAATAGAGTGTGCTGAAATTGTTTGAACAAATATAAAGAATGAGTGAGGAAAGGCTGACAAAGAGGATATCATGTTTTCAGATGTGGAGGGAAAAAGGAGAATGGGGAGACCAAATTGAAGATGGAAGGATAGAGTGAAAAACATTTGATTGGATATGCCTGAATGTGCATGGGTTAGAGTGAATGGGAACGATGTGGTTTACAGGGGTTGATGTTCTGTCAGTGGACTGAACCAGGGCATGTGAAGTGTCTGGAGTAAACCATGGGGCCTGATTATGGATAGGGGATAGGGAGCTAAGGTTTTGGTGCTTCACACATAACAGGTGGTGAATGGATGTTAGCTGATGTAGCCTTTCTTCATTCATTCCCAGTGCTACTTTGCTAATGCAGGAAACAGTGATCAAGTATGGAAAAATATATATATTTCTTTTTTATACTTGTTTGCTGTTTCCCGCATTAGCAAAGTGGCACCCTGAACAAGTGAAGTGAAGACTTCATTTGCCCACACAACCAGGCCCACACAAATCTTTTCATGATTTCCCCTGGCCACTTCACATGCCCTGATTCAGTTCCTTAACAGCGTATCACTCCCATGTCATTCCAATTCACCCTGTTCCATGCAAGCCTTTTGCCGTCCTCCTTGTTTAGGCCAGGCCCCAATCACTCAAAATCTTTTTCACTCCATCCTTCCATCTTCAGTGTGGTCACTTCTTTCTCCTAGTCCCTACACTTCGGGCACATATATAGTCTTTATGTATATATATACATGTGGTTTCAGTGCATTATACATGACAGCTAGAGACTGAGTGTGAACGAATGTGGCTTTTGTTGTCTCTTCCTAGCACTACCTTGCATGCATGCAGGGGGAGGGGTTTGTCATTTCATGTGTGGTGGGGTGGCGACGGGAATGAATAGAGGCAGCAAGTATGAATTATGTACCTGTGTATATATGTATATGTATACGTTGAAATGTATAGGTATGTATATGTGCATGTGTGGATGTGTATGTTGATACATGTGTATGTGGGTGGGTTGGGCCATCCTTTTGTCTGTTTCCTTGTACTACCTCACTAATGCTGGAGACAGCGACAAAATATAATAGATAAATAAATGATATATATAGATGTATATTATCTCTGGAATAGAGGAGAAAGAGTACTACTGCCCGTATATTCACTGTGTGTCATAGAAGGTGACCAAAAGGGGTGGGAGCGGAGGGACTGGAAATCCTATCTTGTATATACCTGGGTATGCAAATCCAGTGTTTAGTTGATTATATAATGTTGAAATTTTTCAAATCTAATCTTTTTTCCTTTGAAGGTTTGGCGGACAATAATCAATGTTGTCAGTATTCTCATCTGCATCACCTCGTTGTGCATGTGTGTCAGGGCCATCTATCGGGCACAGATACTTAAAAAGGTGCGTAGAACATCAAATATTACAAATTTTGTATTGTTTACATTTTTGTGTCTGCATTTGTAATTGATTATTTCTTTTTTCTACTGTAAGATCAGGCTGGAAAGATGATTACATGTCTTTTATAATTCCTCACTGCTCTTTTATCATATCTTTCTTTTGCCTTACATTGTTTTTTCTTCCATAGACATTTTTAATCTTGGCCCCACTCAATTTGGAGGTTTGTAAAGGAAGAATGTTGAAAGTTGATTTGATAAGAAATTTGGTACATAGGGCCAGGATAGGGATGACACAAGACAGTTTAAGTGAGTAAATAAATATGGAAGACCTGGGGGAATTAGTGGGAGTGGACAACTTATGTTATGGAACTAAGAGGACTGATTTGAGTTGATAGTGGAAGAGTGAGTTAAGGTCCTGGGCGTATCAAAGAGTGTGTTTAGAAGGAATGACCACTGTTCATAAAGGAAAATGTGACTCTTTCTGAATGTACTGGAATCCTGACAGTGTTGTATGGATGCAAGTCTTAGGCCCAGAATGAAAAAGAATGGATGATAGCGGATGTGCATTGGAAAGAAATGCTTAAGAATACGTATTACCCATCCCTCACGTTATGCAGGATCACTTGTGTGCCATTTTGCTGTTCTGTGAGGAATGTATTTCTCCCATTCCCTCTTTTTATGCCATCAAAATTTGCTCACTATTCAATGTGTGTGGAAGAAAGTGCACCAAACTTAGTCTTTGGCTGTATGTTTATTGGTTTGCTGTATGCAATTTCTCTTTGTGCAAGGATTTCATAGATGACCCCCACATATAGCAAGGAATGGGTGTATGTGGCATGAATTTGAATGATTATGAAAGAAATGCCACTGTCAGAAGGGATGGATGGTAATGAGCGTAGTCTCATTAAAACAGCTGACCAGGGTGTGAACCGAAATGTATGGACACATGGAGTGGATGAGTAAAGACACAGTGACAAAGAGGATCTGTGAGTCAGAAGCAAAAGGAGGATGGGGAGGTGACAATGGAGAATATAGAAAAAATGGAAGGCTTGGAAATGTTTGTTATATGGAATAAAAGGGAAGAAGGATAATCTAAGAAGTTTTAAGGAGGTTGAAAGCTTGTGTGTTGGATGTGGGTTAGCTGATAGTTCTTAAGAAAGACATGAACAGGGTAAAGAGCACCAAAGGAGTCCATCATTCCCTGCTCAAGTGGAATGCAGCTTTCAAGCTGCAGCAGCCCCTTAAAAGGGGTCCGTGCACAATTTAAAGATATAGTTGTTGAGAATAGGTGCCCTGTAGATGGTAAAGGCACACACAAAAGCCATTTTTTGGAAATAGAAGTTAAAGTGATATTTGTAGAAGAGGGAAAGAGGACTAGCTGTATAGTTTAAGAAAATTGGGCCAAATTTAAGGTCAGATTAGATTTCAAAGGTTGGGATACTTTATATTCAAGTTTTTGATAAAATTCATAGGACTGGAGCTGACCTAGAGTGATAGTAGTCCCTTCAGTAAGGATGAATCAGTTCTTTGTTTGATTGGGGTAATTGCTTAAAACATTATTCAATTTGGACAAAAGAACAAGGTCTTTAGTCTTTTAGAGGTAGATCTAACTGTCTGTGATATGGAAATCCAGAGATAAAATGATCTTCATGGTGAAACTAGGTATCCTAGTTAGGTGATGGAATAATTGAGCCATCAGAGGAGATTGGAAAGCATGTTGAGATTTAGAAAAAGGAAGAAAGAGAAGTATGATTTTAAGCTCGTAAATATAATAGCCAGGTTACCTTCTCTATCAGTGCTATACATTTGTATTTGATTATTAATTGTGTATGTCTGCAAATATCCTTGAAATATATAACTATTCATATGCAGTATTGTATATTGTGTATGAGGAGCCTTGCTTCATAAATGCACAGCAATTACATTTTTCATTTAATATTCTTTTTTCCATTTCAGGCCACAGTTTTATTTTTCCAAAGGCACTATGGTAGGGAACTCTCTTTAGATGAGCGAATGGAGTTTGTCAACTTGTGGTATGTGCTCATATGTGTCAACGATATTCTGATCATCTTTGGATCATTGATCAAGATTGGATTGGAAAGCAAGGTGTGTAGTTCTTCCTCATTGTGCATAGGAATTTGTCCAAAACTTTGATTAACTTTAATACTGAGTTCCATTGTTTTTAGATTTGTAAATCAATCGTGAATTAGTTTACAGCCTCAGGTATTATATAAATTTTGAGAGAAGGGAGTCTGAAAGGAGAATTTTATTATTGGGATTTAGCTGGATTAGTAAGTGAGGTATTAAAGACTGGCAATAAACCTTAGGTCATATGGTTTTACCAAGTATGTATGGCAGCATGCAGAAGTGAATGTGCCAGAAAACTGAAGGAAGTTGTTGAATTTTCTGCTGTATTATGTTCAGTAGTAGGTTGGACCATCAGGCAGGAACATTGGGTATGCACATTAGATAGTAATAGTTGGTAGGAACATTAGGTAGGAGCCTTTCTGGAAACACTGCACAAGATTGATTTAAGGATGAGGCACTGAAGCCTAAGAATTGACATGAGTTCACCAGCTATGGAGACGAATTTGCCATGGCCACTCCTTTCAGGGATGCAATGAATGATGAGTATTGTATACAGTGGCAGAACAGAATGAAAATAACCCTTTACTTTGGTAATGGATATCATGTTTATCCATTTGGAAATCTAAGGAGTTGGATGGAATGGAAGATGGCTTCAACAGTGTGTGTACAAGGATGATGTTGCAAATGAATACGATTAAGAACCAGGTTCTTGGTTATGAAAGTTGATTTTAATTTGTTTAGGTATTTGGAAGTGATTGATTAGAGGGGTAATGGAAGGCTGAAGTTGAGAGTAGAGCTGAGCAAGGTTGAATGATTGGAGGTGGCCTGAGAGCTCAGGTGATTTGACTTTAAATGTAGAGTGAGTCAGAAACTTGCCGAAAGGAGTTCTTTGTTTGTCCCAACTTTGATGTATTATAGTGCAAGTTAGTTTCCCATGGTCATGATTGGTGAAGAAATTGGGCAGTGGGGATGGATTACATATGTAGTATAGCTGGAATTAGAACAGATTCAAGTATGAAGATATGAGAAAGGTATGTGGTGTGAGATAATTATTTGAAATGTGCATAGATTAAAGCCATTTTAGATGCTATATTCAGAAAAGTTGCATGGCAGATGACAGTTAGTGAAGGAGGTTATATAGTAGCAAAGTTGAAAGTATAGAGAGGAGATTGAGAGCAAAAGATATGGAAAGTTGCAGTGAGTAATTATGTAGAACTAAACATATTTTATGTGATCATGCGAGTTGGAGGCACTGTCTTGATATCCATAGGGAATCATCTTTGTGTCAAAGGTTGAATATTAAGAACTGCTTAAATGTGTGTAGAGACCTTTGTTTGCTTTAGCACACTAGAACACTAGATGGAAGATGTGTGTGAGTGAATTGATATGATAAGAATTTACTTTCTTTGAAAAGGAATTTTAGCCTGTATCTTGGGTACTTTCATCATGGGAAAGAGAGTTTGTGCCTCTTTCCACTTATTTTTTGTTGCTTGGTTTCACTCATATTGCATTATTTTGTAATGGAATGCCACACTGTTTCCAGCTCTACTCTGTCCTTTGGTGATGGCTTTTTTTTCTAGGCAACCTATTTTGTTAGCCTTTCCCCTAACATCAAAATTCCTCATTCTTTTACATGGGTATTCACTTTTTCTTTGTATTATACTTTATAAAGCTGGTTGTGCATCTGATTATTTTGTAGACAAAAGTACCTCCTGTAAAGTCAGTTGGTTGATTTATGTCTATGAATCCTTTAGTTTCTTGTACAAAGTCAGTAACTGCAATAACCTTCATTTTATTTAGCTCTTTATAACGTAATGATATTGAACTAAACATCAAATATTTTGTCTCCCTCAGTTATTTTACGAAGAGGAGGAGAGGGTAGGTACTGCAAAGAATATGCCTATGCATGTATTTGTTGTACTATGTATACTTACAGCACTTTGCTTTTACTATAAACAGATTGTAGTGGAATTACATACATTAACTCTCTCCTTTATTTTGCTACTGGAACAGTGTTCTTGATGATGTATTGTGGTATCCTTGCCTGTTTATCAGTACATCTCTATGACTACCTGTCTCTAACTGTTTTAACATTTTGATTAGATATTGGATGAAGGCAGCAAGAATATGTACATGTGTATATATGTATATGTCTGTGTATTTATATGTATGTATACATTGAAAAGTATATGTATATGTGCGTGTGTGGGCGTGCATCTATTCACATGTGTATGTGGGTGGGTTGGACCATTCTTTCGTCTGTTTCCATGCATTACCTCGCTAATGCAGGAGACAGCGACTAAGTACAATAATGATATGTATATTTTTTTCATACTATTCGCCATTTCCTGCTTTAGCAAGGTAGCATTAAGAACAGAGGACTGAGCCTTTTGAGGGAATATCCTCACTTGGCCCCCTTCTCTGTTCCTTCTTTTGGAAAATTTAAACCGAGAGGGGAGGATTTCCAGTCCCCCGCTCCCTTTCCTTTTAGTCGCCTTCTACGACACACAGGGAATATGAGGGAAGTATTCTTATATATATATATATATATATATATATATATATATATATATATATATATATATATATATATATATACATATATATATATATATATATATATATATATATATATATATATATATATATATATATATATATATATATATTTTTTTTTTTTTTTTTTTTTTTTTCAAACTATTCGCCATTTCCCGCATTAGCGAGGTAGCGTTAAGAACAGAGGACTGGGCCTTGAGGGAATACCCTCACCTGGCCCAATTCTCTGTTCCTTCTTTTGGAAAATTAAAAAAAAATGAGAGGGGAGGATTTCCAGCCCCCCGCTCCCTCCCCTTTTAGTCGCCTTCTACGACACGCAGGGAATACGTGGGAAGTATTCTTTCTCCCCTATCCCCAGGGATAATATATATATATATATATATATATATATATATATATATATATATATATATATATATATATATATATATATATATACACGCTTTGCTTTGTCGCTGTTTCCCGCGTTAGTGAGGTAGTGCAAGGAAACAGACGAAAGAATGGCCCAACCCACCCACTTACACATGTATATACATACACGTCTACACACGCAAATATACATACCTATACATCTCAACGTATACATATATATACACACACAGACATATATGTATATACACATGTACATAATTCATACTGTCTGCCTTTATTCATTCCCATAACCACCTCACCACACATGAAATAACTACCCCCTCCCCCCTCATGTGTGCGAGGTAGCGCTAGGAAAAGACAACAAAGGCCCCATTCGTTCACACTCAGTCTCTAGCTGTCATGTAATAATGCACCGAAACCACAGCTTCCTTTACACATCCAGGCCCCACAGAACTTTCCATGGTTTACCCCAGACACTTCACATGCCCTGGTTCAATCCATTGACAGCACGTCGACCCCAGTATACCACATCGTTCCAATTCACTCTATTCCTTGCACGCCTTTCACCCTCCTGCATGTTCAGGCCCCGATCACTCAAAATCTTTTTCACTCCATCTTTCCACCTCCAATTTGGTCTCCCACTTCTCCTCGTTCCCTCCACCTCTGACACATATATCCTGTTTGTCAATCTTTCCTCACTCATTCTATCCATGTGACCAAACCATTTCAAAACACACTCTTCCTCTGCAATCATATAACACTGTTGGAACTACTTTCCAACATACATACCCATTTTTGCTCTCTGAGATAAAGTTCTCTCCTTCCACATATTCTTCATCACTCCCAGAACAAAAGGGATTGTCATCTATTAACTGTTTTACTTATTTCTTCCCTTTATCCATCCTCTCCTTCCTTTTGTGATCATGATGTGGTAACCTTCATTCTTTTCCAACTTTTTTGTATCACACTGCAGGGAGCCTAACATGTATGATCTTCAGTTAAATGACTCAGGTTTTCATTGAGATCTCAACACTAATTTGATTATTGATGGAAGTGTACCAGCCAATGTCAATGCTTGTGAATGTTGATTTGATTATTAATGGAAGAGTACCAGCCAACTTATAGCATGGGTGAAGGTGAGCAAGATGAAAATGATGATGTTCATAACATTAGCAAGGGTGGTAGAATTAAAAGGCAGTACACTACTAGAGCTTTGGAGAAATGATGCTTAAAAAGGTGGCAGTTCCAGAAACACTTGCTTGCTAGTATGATTCTCGCTTAATGCAGTATCCACTTGCTTGCATTAGAAAATCAGATTTTGTAAAATGATTTAAAAAAAATCAGTATGTTTGCTTAAGGGAATAGGTAGAAACATAGAAGCTTTCCCCCAAAAAAAGAAACATAGATGTAAGGTAGGATACTGGAAAGTAGAGGTACGGAAAAGGACAGTTTTATTATATCAAACATATTACATTGTCTAATTAAGAAAAGTCCCTGGATATGCGAGAAAGAATTTTACCCCCATATTTCCTGAGTTCATAGGTGACTAAAGGGGGCTGAATCAGGGGGCTGGAAACCCTATCCTTTTAGTATTTCAATTTCTAAAAGATGGAGCAGAAGAAAGAGAGTGCTGGGAGTGCTAATCCTTCTTGAAGGCTCAGGCTGAGTTGTCCAGGTGTGTGTGGATGTATGCAGAATGAGAAGAAAAGAGAGACAGATGGACTGTTTAAGGAAAGAAGCCTGGATGTTCTCACTCTGAGTGAAACAAAGCTCAAGGTTAAAGGGGAAGAATGGTTTGAAGTGTCTTTGGAGTAAAGTCAGAGGTTGGTGAGAAGACAGGAGCTGAGGAAAGGGTAGCACTACTACTGAAGAAGTTGTGGGAGTTTGTGAAAGAGTGTAAGTAAGTGAAGTCTTGACTGATGTGGGTAGAAATGAAAGCGGATGCCGAGAGATGAGTGATTATTGACGCTTATGCACCTGGCCATAGGAAGAAAGATCATGAAAGGCAAGTGTTTTGGGAGCAGCTGAGTGATTGTGTCAGCAGTTGTGATGCAAGAGCCTAGGTATCAGTGATGGGTGATTTGAATTTTAAGGTGAGCCACTTGGTATATAACACAAATTTTATTGGACATAGGTCGACAAGAGTTATAAGGTAATATAGATTTCTGGACTGTGTATTTCTTCTGTGATCTAAATGTTACATAACTGTTGAGCCGTATTAAATTGAAACCTTATGATATGTGAAAATGCCTGTGTACTTTTGGGCATACTTAACTCATGCATGAATGGTTTTACAATTTAATTGCTAATTTTTTGCTTTTTAGTTTTGCTTATGAACAGTTTTACCAATGTATTATTGGTTTTACTGCTTTTGCTTTTTGCATTTAGCACATGTCTCTGTTTGATTTAGTGTATAGACATGTCAGTGTAACATATCGCTGCCCCTAGTTGATGCCTTCTAGTAATACTCGGTTCTCTTTTGCATGGCTGAGAGTAGGTATTGCGCATAAACCACGTTGAATTTGTGAAGGGCAACAAACAGATGGTAAGTAAGTCATTTTGTGTTGTCATGTATATATATATATATATATATATATATATATATAAATCTATATTCTTTTGTATTTGTGTCTTACTTTAGCTATATCTGAGTGGTTTTGTCAAATATTTTTTCACCATTATACCAAGAATCCACTGTACATTTGCTGTTTTTGATTGGGGAAAAAGTGATCCACAATCTGTCACAGTGCTTCAGTTCATGCTTGATATGATTTATTACTTTTAATCTTCCGGGTTTTATATGCTACTGTGCCATCAAATTAGGTACATGATAGGTCCAGTAGTGTCTTATCCCACATGAACACCCTTGTCGTGTGCAAAAGTTTTTTATGCCAACTGCTGCAAATTAGAGGGATTTATTGGTTTGCCCCTTGTCCATGCACATATCCATATACCTGATCTTGTAAACAGAGTATTTTGTTACCAGTAGTTTGGATACGGGCCAAACTTTTATCATAGGTAATACATGCAAACTTTCCTGGAATGGAAGTCAAGAGCTTCATGCACTAAAATGTTACTAGATATTCATTTGCTTGATAACTCATGATTGGATATAGATCTATCTTGTGCCACAGATCCTGCATGCAAAGTTTTGCCCTCTGTAAGTTTTCCAAGTCAGAGGGTGAAGTGTCAAGGTCGAAAGGGATTAGGTACTATAATGCCAGTAAGTGCAAATTTACATATCCCATGACTGGATGATTGGATATGTATCATATTTGTACAAAACATCCTGCATGCAAAGTTGTACATCTGATAAAGTTTTAAAGTTCAGGTTCATAGGTCAAGATTATCAGATCTTGTGTGATGAAAGACTTCTATATGCTTGTGTACACAGTAACTAAAGACTGGGTGATTAGATATCAACGAAACGTACTAGAGGTACTTCATACAGAGGTGTATGCTCTTCAGTTTTTTGTTTATGATTAAAAGATTGTGTGTAGTGAGTATGTGCAAGGAATCTGAAGATTAAGGTATTGGATCTGGAGCAAATTTAAACCACGCATGCGGTGTATAAAACCCTACTCCTCATTAAGTTTTGGACGTCTGGGGTTGAATGTCATGATCATTTGGGCATTGTGCGAAAATGCTTCTTAGGGCTTCTGCATACATCTGATAACTTTTGGATGGATATTGAGCATACTTCTACCACTGATACTGCTACAGAGATGTAAATGTGTGTGGTCAAAAATCAAGGAGAACAAAAGAGCTGCTAAATGCTTGAGCATGCAGGAATACACGACTAGGTAAGTGTCTGTCAACTAAACTTGTGCCATAGACAATATACACAAATTTCTGCCTGTAAATGATTAAAGGAGATCAAGGGTCAAAGTTGTGTGGAATGCCTCTAAAAGCTTGTTTACATGGAATTTGAGGACAGGTTAAATAACCTGTACCACTCATACTACAGTGCATACAAAATTCCACATTAAGTTTTGGAGGTTGGGGTCAAAGTAAAGGTCAGAAGAGGATATT